>NW_007101423.1:0-412 GCF_000164805.1 Carlito syrichta | reverse complement strand
GGGTCTTGCTCTGTTGCCCAGGCTGGAGTGCAGTGGCATGATCATGGCTCACCACAGCCTCAGTCTCCTGGACTCAGGTGATCCTTCTGCCTCAGCCTCTCAAATAGCTGGAACTATAGGTGCACTCCCACGCCTGGTTAAATTTTGATTTTTTTTTTTTTTTGTAGAGACAGAGTTTTGCTATGTGGCCCAAGCTGGCCTCAAACTCCTGGGCTCAACTAATTCTTCTGTCTCGGCCTCCCAAAGTGCTGGGATTACAGGTGTGAGCTATTGTGTCTGGCCATATGTCAGCACTTTTAAGATTTAAATTTTATGGCCGGCTCGGTGGCTCAGCCTGTAATCCCAGCACTTTGGGAGGCTGAAGTGAGTAGATTGCCTGAGCCCGTGGGTTTGAGACCAGCCCAGGCAACTT
>NW_007101422.1:0-314 GCF_000164805.1 Carlito syrichta | reverse complement strand
AAAAATTAGCCAGGCGTAGTAGCGCATGCCTGTAGTTCTGGCTACTTGGAAGGCTGAGGCGGAAGGATTGCCGGAGCCCAGGAGGTCGATGCTGGGGTGGCTGTGAGCGTGCCACTGCACTCCAGTCTGGGTGACAGAGTGAGACTCCAACTCAAACAACAACAAAAAAATCTTTCTTCACCTGTAAGATGAAGGGAATGGACTCTGATTCCTCCTAAATTTCCATAATTTTTTTAATTTTCAAAAACAAGAATAAATATTATGCCCATGATTATATTGTTAGAATTAGAATTTTTTTTTTTTTTTTTTTTTTT
>NW_007101421.1:0-304 GCF_000164805.1 Carlito syrichta | reverse complement strand
TGACCGGGAGCGGCCACTGCACTCCAGTCTGGGTGACAGAGTGAGACTCCAACTCAACAAACTAGCAAAAAAGAAACAAAAAAAAAGAAAAAGAGCCGGGCTCGGTGGCTCAGCCTGTAATCCCGCGCTTTGCCTGAGCCTGCGGGTTCGAGACCCGCCTGGGCTACTTGGAGAGACCTCATCTCCACAATAAATCAAAAAACTAGCGGGGCGTGTTAGCGTATGCCTGTAGCTCCAGCTACTTGGAAGGCTGAGGCGGAATGATCGCCGGAGCCCAGCAGGTCGAGGCTGCGGTGGCCGGGAG
>NW_007101420.1:0-314 GCF_000164805.1 Carlito syrichta | reverse complement strand
GTATTGCATTGAATCTGTAGATTGCCTTTGGTAGGATGGACATCTTAACAATGTTGATTCTTCCTATCCATGAGCATGGAATATTTTTCCATTTGTTGGTGTCTTCTTAGATCTCTTTGAGCGGTGTTTTGTAGTTCTCGTTGTAAAGGTTTTTGACTTCTTTGGTTAGGAAGATGTCAAGGTATTTCTTTTTTGTGTGTGTGGTTATTATGAATGGGATTGTGCTTTTTATTTGGTTCTCTGCCTACTTGTTGTTGGTGTATAAGAATGCAACTGTCTTTTGCACATTTATTTTGTACCCTGAGACTTTGCCA
>NW_007101419.1:0-379 GCF_000164805.1 Carlito syrichta | reverse complement strand
AGATTATGATAGCCTTCTGACCACCACCAACTTCAATTTCCTTGGCTGCTGTTATGTTGACTTCCCTGAGCTGAGCCTTGAGGTCTGAATTCATCTCCAGCTCCAGGAGAGCCTGGGAGATGCCACACTCGAACTCATCTGGCTTTCACCATTGGGCTTCACGAACTTGGCACAGAAGCTGAACATGGCCTTCTCCTTACTGAGCACCGGTTTAGGAAAAGGCCAAAGCCTTGCAAGAGCTTGTCAAACTCTGAGCCATGTGTGATTTTTAAAAAATTTTATCCAGGCTTTGGGACAGAGAGGGGCTAAGATCAAGAGGTTCCTTAGACTTGCAGACATCTGGGCGATGAGAGGAGTCCTGGAAAGTGGTGAATTCTCT
>NW_007101418.1:0-306 GCF_000164805.1 Carlito syrichta | reverse complement strand
GCTGTCTCCCTGCTCTCTTGATGGTTTCTTTTGCTTTGCAAAAGCTCGTCAGTTTGATGAGGTCTCACTTGTCTATCTTATTCTTAAGATATGGGCATTTAGGGTTCTGAATAGGAATTGGTTGCCAGCTGAAATTTCCATAAAGTTGTCTCCTGCGTTTTCTAGAATTCTCCTGAGTTTTCTAAGATTCTTATAGTTTGAGGTTTCACATTTAGATCTTTGATCCATTTAGAGTTAATTTTTGTGTATGGTGATAGGTAGGGGTCCTGTTTCAATCTTCTGCATGTGATCAGCCAGTTTTCCCAG
>NW_007101417.1:0-570 GCF_000164805.1 Carlito syrichta | reverse complement strand
TGGGGGGGAGATGGGATTAACGAGCAAATATCTGTCTGGGGATGGGGAAGCACCTCTTATCAATAGGGTGCCTGAATGAAACGTATCTGTACCTAACCCTTAACCGTACCCCACAACACCATAATCAAAAATATTGATTATAACAAAATTTAAAAATTAAAAAATTAAAAATTAAAATAAAAGCCGGGCTCGGTGGCTCAGCTTATAATCCCACGCCTTTGGGAGGCTGAGGTGAGTGGATTGCCTGAGGCCGCGGGTTTGAGACCTGCCTGGGCAGTGAGACCTCATCTCTACAATAAATCAAAAAATCAGCCGGGTGTGGAAGCACGCGCCTGCAATTCCAGCTACTCGGAAGGCTGAGGCGAAAGGATCGCCGGAGCCCAACAGGTCGAGGTTGCGGTGGCAGGGAGCAGCCACTGCACTCCAGTCTGGGTGACAGAGTAAGACTCCAACTCAAAAAAATAAAAAATAAAAATAAAAATTTGGAATCAGTAAGGAAATGCCACTGTGGAGGTGAGATAAGGGACATTGAGAAGACGTTTCTGGATATGTCGATGAGGCCTCATAGGT
>NW_007101416.1:0-335 GCF_000164805.1 Carlito syrichta | reverse complement strand
GAACCCGCAGGCTCAGGCAATTCACTCACCTCGGCCTCCCAAAGCACTGGGATTACAGGCTGAACCACCGAGCCCGGCCCAACTATAAACTCTTTAAAAGCTAGTTTATGGCCAGGCTCGGTGGCTCAGCCTGTAATCCCAACACTTTGGGAGGCCAAGGCAAGTGGACTGCCTGAGCCTGCGGGTTCGAGACTAGCCCTGGCAACTTGGCAAAACCCCGTCTCTACAGTAAATAAAAAATTAGCCAGGCATGATGGTGCGGGCCTATCGTTTCAGCTACTTGGAAGGCTGAGGTGGAAGGATCACTGGAGCCCAGCAAGTCGACGCTGGGGTGG
>NW_007101415.1:0-301 GCF_000164805.1 Carlito syrichta | reverse complement strand
GGCTCAGGTGATCCTTCTGCCTCAGCCTTCCGAGTAGCTGGAACCACAGGCATGTGCCACCATGCCCGGCTGCTTTTTCTGATTTATTGTAGAAAAGAGGTCTCACCATGTTGCTCAGGCTGGTCTCAACCCCTTGATCTCAGGTAATCCTCTTGCCTCCACCTCCTAAAGTGCTGGGATTACAGCCATGAGCTACTACTCCTGGCTAATAGACATGAATTTTAAAATGTCGTCCAAGCTGGGCTCGGTGGCTCAGCCTGTAATCCCGCGCTTTGGGAGGCTGAGGTGAGTGGATTGCCTG
>NW_007101414.1:0-304 GCF_000164805.1 Carlito syrichta | reverse complement strand
GAAAGCAGGCCAGCTAGATAAGACAGCTAGTTAAGCCAGCTGACTAGCTACGTAGTGACCTAGTTAAGTCAGTTCTCTACCCAGCTTGCTAGCTAATTCAGTCATCTAGTTAAGTCAGATGGCTATCCAGGTGGCTAGAGAGGTAGAGAGCTAGATAACTCAGCTGGCTGGCCAGTTGTATAAATAGTTAATTCAGCAAGTTTTGTCACCTAGCTGGCTAGCTTCCTAGTTTATTAATCAAATAGTTATGTCAGCTGGATAACCAGTTGACTAGCAAGTTACATCACCTCCTTAAGTCAGTTGG
>NW_007101413.1:0-318 GCF_000164805.1 Carlito syrichta | reverse complement strand
GAGGTCTCACTAAGTTGCCCAGGCTGGTCTCAAACCCCTGGACTCAGGCAATCCTCTCACCTCCACCTCCCAAAGTGCTGGGATTCCAGGCGTGAGCCACCACACCCGGCCGGCCATTCTAATGTAGGTGTGTAGTGGAATCTCATTGTGGTTGTAATTTGCGTTTCCCTAATGACCAATGATGTTGAGCCTGTTTTCATGTGCTTATTTGCCATGTATGTATCTTCTTTGTGGATGTATTTGTTAAAAACTTTTGCTCTTGGCTGGGCTCGGTGGCTCAGCCTGTAATCCCGTGCTTTGGGAGGCCGAGGTGAGTGG
>NW_007101412.1:0-315 GCF_000164805.1 Carlito syrichta | reverse complement strand
TGACATAACTAGCTGACTTAACTAGCTATCTACCTAGCTAGCAAACTGAATTAACTAGCTGAAATAACTAGCTAGTCAGCTAGTCAGCCATCTGACTTAACTAGTTTTTAAATAGCTAGCAAGCTGGCTAGCCAACTGACTTAAAGAGGTGACTTAAATAGCTATTCAGCTGACTTAACTAGTTCATTAATGAGCTAGGCAACTGGCGAGTCAGGTGACTAAACTAGCTGACTTAACTAGATATCCAGACGGCTAGCCAGCTGACTTAACTAGTTCTCTACCTCTCTTGCCACCTGGATAGCAAGCTGATTTAAC
>NW_007101411.1:0-308 GCF_000164805.1 Carlito syrichta | reverse complement strand
CTTAACTAACTGACTTAACTAGCAAGCCAGCTGACTTAACTAGCTGACTTAACTAACTAGCTAACTAACTAACCAACTGACTTGTCTAGATGATTTAACAAGCTAGCTACCTAGCTTGCCAGCCTACTCAACTAGCTGACTTAACTAGCTAGCCAGCTGGATTGCCAACTGACTTAATAAGTTGACTTAACTAGCTAGCCAACTGGTGGCCAGCTGACTTAATTAACTTATTTAACCAGCTAGTCAGCTGGTAGCCAACTAGCTGGCTACCTACCTAGCCAGATGGCTAGCCAGTTGACTTAACTAGG
>NW_007101410.1:0-338 GCF_000164805.1 Carlito syrichta | reverse complement strand
TCAGCTGGCTATCCATCTGACTAGCTAGGTAGCCAGGCAGTTAAGTCAGCCTGCTAGACAGCTGGCTACCTGATTAAGTCAACTAGTTAAGTCAAATGGCTAGCCCGCTGGCTGTCTATGTAGTAAGCTAGTTATGTTAACTGGCTAGCCAGCTGGCTAGCTAGTTGTCAGGTAGATAATTCAGCTGGCTTCCCAGCTGGCTGGCTTTGTAGTTAGCTAGTTAAATCAGCTAGTTAGTTTCTGGCTAGCTGGTTTAATCAGCTCATTAATTCACCTGCCCATCCAGCTGGCTAGCTAATTAAGTCAGATAGTTAAGTCAGTTGACTAGCCAGCTGACT
>NW_007101409.1:0-302 GCF_000164805.1 Carlito syrichta | reverse complement strand
TGAACGGAACGGAATGGAATGGAATGGAGTGGAGTGGAATGGAATGGAATGGAATGAAGTGGAATGGAATGGAATGGAAGGGAGTGGAATAGAATGGAAACGAATTGAATGGAATGGAATGAAATGGACAGAAATGAAATGGAATAGAATTGAAGAGAGAAGAATAGAATAGAATGGAATGGAATAGAATGAATGGAGAGGAAAGGAATGGCCTGGAATGGAGAGAGTAAGGGAATGGAGAAGAATTGCATGGAATGACATGAAATGGAATGGAAAGTAGAGTATCGGAATGTATAGGAATG
>NW_007101408.1:0-340 GCF_000164805.1 Carlito syrichta | reverse complement strand
CACTCACCTCAGCCTCCCAAAGGCGGGGGATTACAGGCTGAGCCACTGAGCCCGGCTTTAATTTTTATTTTTATAAAGACAGGAGTCTCACTGTGTTGCCCAAGCTGGTCTCAAAATCCAGGCCTCGAGGATCTAATTTTTTATAGAGTCAGAGTCTTGCTATGTTGCCCAGGCTTGTCTGGAACCCCTGGGATCAAGCAATTCTCCCACCTCAGCCTCCCGACTAGCTGGGGTTTGCAGGTGCACGCCACCTCATCCGACTTGGGTTTCCTGTATCAGAGTGTGGAGTAAGGTGATGTGGTTTACATTTTTTTTTTTTTTTTTTTTTTTTTTTTTTTTT
>NW_007101407.1:0-475 GCF_000164805.1 Carlito syrichta | reverse complement strand
GACGGGACCCAGGGGAGGTCTGGGAACGGCTGCGGTCACAGCCTGGTGGTCTTGGAGGAGGGGTGCAGCCCCGCGATCCCGGCGTGCCGAGGGCAGCTGCGGGCTGGGCGTTGGCCGCAAACGAGAGCTGGCAAGTGGGCTGGCGGTCGGTCCGCAGCCGCCTCTGGGCGCTCCCTCTCCGATGCCCAGCTCTGCTCCCTGGGGGCAGGTGTCCCCGACTCCACCTGACCTTGCTTCCTTCCGGCTTCCCAAGCCTGGGCTGTGGAGGGGGTGAGGGGGCCTCGAGCAGAAGGCCTGGGTGTCACGTGACCAGCCTGGTGATCCCGGGGGTCCTGGCCTTGCTTGGTTTCCTCCTCCATGCAATGGGCACCTGGCACACGGGGGTCTCATGAGAAGCCCGTGGAGGGGCGGTCGCCTGCCTGTCTGCAAACCGTGTGCCTGTGAGGAGTCGCCTGGGCAGACTGAGAAGGCCCAG
>NW_007101406.1:0-435 GCF_000164805.1 Carlito syrichta | reverse complement strand
GTTGCCCAGGCGGGTCTCGAACCCACGGGCTTAGGCAGTCCACTCACCTCAGCCTCCCAACGCGCGGGATGACAGGCTGAGCCACCGAGCCCGGCTAGGCAGAGGATTGTTGAAGAGACAGACTAACAGGCATCCTCAGAGATGCCGCGGGCTCGGCGCCTGAACCACAGTGAGGCAAGTCCCTCGAATGTGCTGGCTTCCCGGGACGCGGAAAAGCCACGTTCACACTGTGCGGTGGTCTGTGACGTGCGCGATGGCATTGTGTCTTCACGCACATACCTTAACTTAAAGAGACGTTATTGCTAAAAGTGCCGTCGGGAGCCTGGCGCCTGCACACCTGCTCGATGTGGGGTCACCCGGACCCTCCGTTTGCAAAAATTCACGTGGCAGGAGCGAGGGCAGCCTCTCGGGAGGATCAGGGAGGCCACCGAGGGG
>NW_007101405.1:0-319 GCF_000164805.1 Carlito syrichta | reverse complement strand
CAGTTTTCTGCTACTGCCAATCGCTTTCTTATAGCATTATAATTGTTCAAGGTCACCTTAAGAGTGAGAACATATGGAACTCAGTTCTTTGTTTCTGTAATAAATAACTGAGTGTGACCGACTCCAAATCCATCCAATTTGCTGCAAATTTCATATATTTGTCCTTCCTTGTGGCTCCCTAGTATTCCATCGTGTATATATACCACTTTCTTTTTTTTTGAGTTGGAGTCTCACTCTGTTGCCCAGACTGGAGTGCAGTAGCTGCTCCCGGCTACCGCATCCTCGACCTGCTGGCCCCGGCGATCCTTCCGCCTCAGCC
>NW_007101404.1:0-320 GCF_000164805.1 Carlito syrichta | reverse complement strand
TTTTTTTTTTTTTTTAAGGTCTGTGTCATTTTGATTATTGTAAAAAAGATTATACAGGAGTATAATTATAAGACCTAACTTTCTAAATCCTGACTATTGTAAATACGTATATATTAGCTTGAATTTTGACTCTGATGCCCGGGCTGGAATACAATGGAAAATTCATGATCATTGCAACCTGAATGTGATGGTTTCAGGTCATCTTTCTTTCTTATCCTCCTGAGTAGCTGGTGCCACAAACGTTTGCCATCATACCCAGTCAACTATTGGATTCATTGTTAAGACAAGGTCTCACCAAGTTGCTCAGGCTGGCCTGGAAG
>NW_007101403.1:0-306 GCF_000164805.1 Carlito syrichta | reverse complement strand
TGCCATGGCCTCTGTGATGGGTAGCACATCACACCACCCGGCCCGAGGCGATCCACACCAAAACCCTTCAGGGAAGATCTGCTGGGATCACTGCCACATCTCCTGCATTCAAGACTGTCCTGCCCGCCCAGCATAAGGCTCCTGTTGCCTGTTCAGAGGCAGGCAGCCATCTTGTTCCTGTCCGGCCCCACCCCCTCTGGAGTGAGCAGCTGAGATAGCACCGCCTCCTGGTCATTCAAGGTAACAACACTGAAATGGGAGAAACAAGCTTGATAAAGACATAGACCAGAGTGCTGAACAGAGGGT
>NW_007101402.1:0-314 GCF_000164805.1 Carlito syrichta | reverse complement strand
AAATGTGGCAATATAGAAGCCCAGATTGCTGATTAAACCTTATCAAGAGACCTTGTAGATTTAGGCGATTGTGAACTACAATAACCGGATTCCCTTTCCCTTCTCAGCAAGATGCCCTGATTTCCCTGTCTATGACGTTTCCTAGGGACATGGAATCCATGATTCCTGGTTACATTTTAATAATTCGTTCGAAATATTTGGCAACTGCAAAACACTCTGCCTCTCTCCCAATAAAAGTACAATCGGAAATTTAGGATTACCAAGTCATCTTAAGACCAGAGTTACATGCAAATACAGCAAGAAGACACTTTTAT
>NW_007101401.1:0-364 GCF_000164805.1 Carlito syrichta | reverse complement strand
AGTTGGGGTCTCACTCTGTCACCCAGACTAGAGTGCAGTGGCCGCTCCCGGCCATCGCAGCCTCGACCCGCTGGGCTCCGGCGATCCTTCCAAGTAGCTGGAACTACAGGCGTGCGCTACCACGCCCGGCTCATTTTTGATTTATTGTAGAAGTTGCCCAGGCGGTTCCGAACCCGCGGGCTCAGGCAATCCACTGACCTCAGCCTCCCAAAGCGCAGAATTATAGGCTGAGCCACTGAGCCCGGCTGTTACTGGTTTCTTACGTATCTCCTCTGAGATTTTATGCCTGCAAAGCGTGTGTGTGTGTGTGTGTGTGTGTGTGTGCATTTTAAAATAAAGAATATGGTAAAACATCATGTGTTCT
>NW_007101400.1:0-325 GCF_000164805.1 Carlito syrichta | reverse complement strand
CGGCTGTTTTTTTGATTTATTGTAGAGATGAGGTCTCGCCAAGTTGCCCAGGTGGGTCTCAAACTCGCAGGCTCAGACAATCTACTCACCTCAGCCTCCCAAAGGCGCGGGATTACAGGCTGAGCCATCAAGCCCGGCTCTTATTTTATTCTTGATCTTAGAAGGAAAGCATTCAGTTTTTCACCCCTAAGTATGATGTTAGCTTTGAGGTTTTTGTTTGTTTGTTTTTTGAGTTGGAGTCTCTTACTCTGTCGCCCAGACTGGTGTGCAGTGGCTGCTCTCAGCCACCGCAGCCTCGACCTGCTGGGCTCCGGCGATCCTTCCG
>NW_007101399.1:0-349 GCF_000164805.1 Carlito syrichta | reverse complement strand
CAGCTTGTTAAGTCAGCTGGCTAGCCAGTTGCCTAGCTGGGTAGCTAGCTATTTAATTCAGCTGGCTAGCCAACTGTTTAGTTGGTAGCTAGGTTGTTAAGTCAGCTGGCAAGCCAACGGGATACATAGGTAACTACCTATTTAAGTCAGCTGGCTAGTCACCTGGTTAGCTAGTGATGTAAGCTAGTTAAATTAGCTGGCTGACCAGATGGTTAACGAGTTTAGTCACCTAGTTGAGTCAGGTGGCTAGCCAGCTCTCTAGGTCACTAATTCTGCTAGTTAATTCTAGTGGGTATCCATGTGTCTAGCTAGGTAGTTAGCTAGTTAAGTTGACTGGCTAGTCGGATGG
>NW_007101398.1:0-408 GCF_000164805.1 Carlito syrichta | reverse complement strand
AGTGGCCACTGCACTCCAGTCTGAGTGACAGAGTGAGACTCCAACTCAAAAAAAAAACAACAAATTAGCCAGGTGCAGCAGCACGCACCTGTAGTTCCGGCTACTTGGAAGGCTGAGGCGGAAGGATCACCAGAATCCAGCAGACTGATGCTGGGGTGGCTGTGAGTATGCCACTGCAATCCAGCCTGGGCAACAGAATGAGACTCCAACTCAAAAAAAAAGAAAAAAAAGAAAGCCAGGCTCAGTGGCTCAGCCTGTAATCCCGCGCCTTTGGGAGGCTGAGGTGAGTGGATTGCCTGAGCCCACGGGTTCGAGACCCGCCTGGGCAGCGAGACCTCATCTCTACAATAAATCAAAAAATCAGCCGGGCATGGTAGTGCATGCCTGTAATTCCGGCTACTTGGAAGG
>NW_007101397.1:0-320 GCF_000164805.1 Carlito syrichta | reverse complement strand
TTCCACCTCAGCCTTCCGAGTAGCCGGAACTACAGGCATGCGCTGCCACACCCGGTTGATTTTTTGATTTATTGTAGAGATGAGATCTCGCCAAGTTGCCCAGACGGGTCTTGAACCCGCGGGCTCAGGCAATCCACTCACCTCAGCCTCCCCTGCCTTTATTTTAAAATGTGATATTTTTTATTTTAGAATTTTGCATTAATTTGAGGGTTTTTTTTGTTTTTGTTTTTGAAGTGGAGTCTCACTCTGTTGCCCAGACTGGAGTGCAGTGGCCGTTCCCAGCCACCGCAGCCTCGACTTGCTGGGCTCTGGCGATCCTT
>NW_007101396.1:0-346 GCF_000164805.1 Carlito syrichta | reverse complement strand
TACCAAGCCCAGATAATTTTTGACTTATTGTAGAGATGAGGTCTCGTCAAGTTGCCCAGGTGGATCTTGAACCCACGGGCTCAGGCAATCCACTCATCTCGGCCTCCCAAAGTTCTGGGAATACAGGCTGAGCCACCGAGCCCAACTCTGCTGCTTTTAGAAAGATGAACAGGGAGCTACCATAGTGATTAGGCTGTTCCTTCGTCGGACGCCCAGCTCATCACTTAGCGGTGGCCTAGTGCAAGTTCATTGCCCTCTCTGTGTCAGGGAGGCGTATTCATCATGTTTTTTATGTTCTATATCTTATGATGCTTTGATGTCTTGGGGGCCCCACTGACTGGGAGAG
>NW_007101395.1:0-329 GCF_000164805.1 Carlito syrichta | reverse complement strand
TTATCTACCTAGTCAGCTGGTTAGACAGCTGAATTAACTAGTTGATTGATGAGTTAGGCCGCTGGCCAACCAGGTGACAAAACTAGCTGGCATTACTAGTTATCCAGCTGGCTCGCCAGCTGACTTATCTAGCTCTCTACCTCTCTAGCCACCTGGATAGCCAGCTTTCTGAACTAACTGACTTTATTGGTTAACCAGACAGTTAGCCAACTGACTTAACTAGGTCACTACCTAGCTAGCCAGCTGACTTAACTAGCTCTTTTAACTATCTGGCCTGCTTTCTAGCCAGTTGTATTAACAAGCTTGCTACATAGCTAGCCAGCTGGCTA
>NW_007101394.1:0-324 GCF_000164805.1 Carlito syrichta | reverse complement strand
CCAGCCTGGGCGACAGAGTAAGACTCCAAATAAAAAAAAAAAAAAGAGAGGGTCAGGAATTTCCAGGGCAAAGAGGAGGAAGCAGGAAGGTGGAGCTTGGGAGAACAGTTAACTACCAACCAGAAGTATTTCAGGATTTTAGCACTGGCAACCAGGCAGGTGAGTACCAGCTACAGATCTGCCTGAGACGTGGGTGACACGAAGCATCCCCTATGTTTCTTTCTGTCTTTCTTCTTCCTTCCTTCCTTCCTTCCTTCTTTCTTTCTTTTCTTTCTTCCTTGAGTGGAGTCTCACTCTGTCGCCCAGACTGGAGTGTAGTGGCTG
>NW_007101393.1:0-378 GCF_000164805.1 Carlito syrichta | reverse complement strand
TAGGGATTGGATATCTGGGAAAGATTTTAATTCTCCCTCACTGATGAAGCTTAACTTAGCCGGGTAGGTTATTCTTGGTTGAAATTGTTTATCTTTTAGGACTTTGAAGATAGGGCACCAAGCTCTCCCAGCCTGCAGGGTTTCTGTAGATAAATCTGCTGCTATTCTCATTGGTCTTCCATGGTATGTGATCTGACCTTTTTCTCTTGCTGTCTTTAGAATTTTTTTTATGCGTACTTTGTTTAGGTGAATTATTATGTGTCTAGGAGTTGGTCTTCTCATTTGTTGTCTTGCAGGGGTTCTCTGTATCTCCTGTGCTTGAATTTTTGCATCAGTGATTAGATAAGGGAAGTTTTCTTGAATGATCTCATGGAAAGT
>NW_007101392.1:0-336 GCF_000164805.1 Carlito syrichta | reverse complement strand
GGCAACTTGGCGAGACCTCATCTCTACAATAAATCAAAAAATTAGCCGAGCATGGTAGTGTGTGCCTGTAGTTCCAGCTACTTGGAAGGCTGAAGTGGAAGGATCGCCAGAGCCCAGCAAGTCGAGGCTGCAGTGGCTGGGAGCGGCCGCTGCACTGCAGTCTGGGTGACTGAGTGAGACTCCAACTCAAAAAACAAAAACAAAAACAAAAACAAAAACAGCCGGGCTCGGTGGCACAGCCTGTAATCCTGCGCCTTGGGAGGCTGAGGTGAGTGAATTGCCTGAGCCCGTGGGTTTGAGACCCGCCTGAGCAACTTGGTGAGACTTCATCTCTAC
>NW_007101391.1:0-316 GCF_000164805.1 Carlito syrichta | reverse complement strand
CCCCTCGCCGCCCGGCCTTCGCCCCCCGCGGCTGCTCACCCAGCTGCCCGTTGCGGGAGTCGTCGCAGCCACAGTTGTCAAAGTCGCCCAGGCTGCAGTTTCTGGTCAGGGTGTACATGACGCCGGCCGAGCTGATGGCGTGCACGAAGGCTGTCTCCCGGTTGGCTGCCGGCAGCCAAGGCCCGAGGTTAGAGGAGCCCCAGCCGCGTGGCTTTCTCCCGCCCCCACCCTCCTGCCCTCCCTTCGGGTCCATCCGGCCTCCCATCTTCGTCTGTGTCTCCCCCGCCCCTTCCCGGGTCTCCGCCCGGGGTCTGGG
>NW_007101390.1:0-324 GCF_000164805.1 Carlito syrichta | reverse complement strand
GGAAGGAAGGAAGGAGCTAGGAAGGAAAGAGGGAAGGAAGGAAGGAAGGAAATAGGAAGTTAGGAAGGAAGGAAGAAAGAAGTTAGGAAGGAAGGAAGGATGTACATAAGAAGTTGAAGTCTTGAGAGTAGGAGTAGGATCTCAGTGCATGGATCTCAGTGCATGCTTTCACCTGCATAAGAAAGAATATTGTGTACACAGACATTCTCAGGTAAATATGTGCCCAGATCAAAAGAAAAGCTGAGCCGGGCTCGGTGGCTCAGCCTGTAATCCCGCGCCTTTGGGAGGCTGAGGTGAGTGGATTGCCTGAGCCCGCGGGTTCAA
>NW_007101389.1:0-363 GCF_000164805.1 Carlito syrichta | reverse complement strand
TGATAAAAACCCTCAAACACCTAGGTATAGAAGAAACATACCTCAAAATAGTAAGTGCCATCTATGATAAACCTACAGCTAACATATTGCTAAATGGACAGAAACTGGAAACATTTCCCCTAAAAACTGGAACAACACAAGACTGTCCACTCTCAATCTTCTTGTTCAACATTGTGTTGGAAGTTCTAGCTCAGGCAATTAGACAAAAGAAGGAAATCTGGGGTATCCAAATAGGAAAAGAGGAAATTAAGTTGTCTCTCTTTGCTGATGATATGATCCTATACCTTGAAAATCCAAGAGAACCTGTCAAAAACCTGCTTGCACTGATAATGGACTTTGGCAAAGTCTCAGGGTACAAAATAA
>NW_007101388.1:0-312 GCF_000164805.1 Carlito syrichta | reverse complement strand
GCCAGCAGACTTAACTAGCTAGCTATCTCTCTAGGCAGCCAGATAGCCAGATGACTTAACTAGCTGACTTAACTAGCTAGCATGCTGGCTAGCCAGTTGACTTAACCAGCTATCTACCTAGCTAGCCAGCTCGCAGGCCAGCTGATTTATCTAGCTGACTTAACTAGCTTGCCTGCTTACTAACCAGCTGAATTACCTAGCTTGTTACATAGCTAGCCAGCTGGATTAACTAGGTGAATTAACTAGGTGTCTTAACTAGCTAGCCAACTGGCTAGTAAGCTGAATCAACTAGCTAGCTACCTTCCTAACCAG
>NW_007101387.1:0-329 GCF_000164805.1 Carlito syrichta | reverse complement strand
TTGTTCCAAAGACATTGGGGCTATCAAGTTAGGGGCGAGTCAACCTGACTGGAGCAAGCCTAAGAGATTTTTTTTTTTGAGATGCCTGGTGTCCCTTAATTACAGCAAGCCTCTGGGCCATGTGCTCTCCTCTGGCTAGGCGAAGGAGGCAATCATGAGCCCAATGTCCATGTTATTTGTATTTGGGACAGGGTTTTGTTCATGGGCAGGGCTTGACAGTCTTTGGTCATATGCCCATTTTGACAGCATCGGAAACAAATCTGGGAAGGGGGCTGTGTACCCCTTCTGCTATTGGCCATCTGGGGTGGAAGATTATCAGTGGTGGCTTT
>NW_007101386.1:0-308 GCF_000164805.1 Carlito syrichta | reverse complement strand
CCCAGGGGCTCAGGCAATCCACTCACCTCGGCCTCCCAAAGCATGGGATTACAGGCTGAGCCACCGAGCCCGGCTTATTTTTTAAATTTATGTTGAGGTCTATCCCAGTGGGGCTTTCCTGCAGCCTGCCCATTGCTAGAAACGCCTTATACAGTAACTGTGGGTTTGCTTTACTCCCAGGACTATTTGTAGACCTGTGAGAAGGAACTACAAGACAGAGCTCTTAAAAGTAGAAAGGCCAGGCTCAGTGGCTCAGCCTGTAATCTTGCACCTTTGGGAGGCTGAGGTGAGTGGATTGCCTGAGCCCG
>NW_007101385.1:0-307 GCF_000164805.1 Carlito syrichta | reverse complement strand
AGCTTTTAAGGCGTCCCAGAGATTTTGGTAAGATGTTTCTTCATTTTCACTTGTTTCCAGGTATATTTTGATCCCTGTTTTGATTTCATCATTGACCCAGGAATTATTTAGCATCATGCTGTTTAGTGTCCATGTCTTTGTGTGTTTTGGGGGAGCCCTTGTTGGTGTCGATGTTTATTTTTATTCCACTGTGGTCCGAGAAGGTTCATAGTAGAATTTCTGTCCTTTTAAATTTGCTTATGCTTGATTTATGTCCAATTATGTGGTTGATCTTAGAATATGTTCCATGCAGTGATGAGTAGAATGT
>NW_007101384.1:0-313 GCF_000164805.1 Carlito syrichta | reverse complement strand
CCAGAGCCCAGCAGGTAGAGGCTGTGGTGGCCGGGAGCAGCCACTGCACTCCAGTCCGGGCGACAGAGTGAGACTCCAACTCAAAAAAAAAAAAAGGACAAATTGAAGGGTGTTGGGAGAAGCAGTCAATACTGTATGCCTTGACCATGATCTACACTCTACACCCAAGACAGTGAAGGACCTGAGTTCCCCCGAAACACACATGATGATGTGGCCCCTCGGAGCTACAGTAGGACCCAGAGAGGCCAGCAGTTAGAAGAGAAGAGGAGGGCCAGGCTTGGTGGCTCAGCCTGTAATCCCGTGCCTTTGGGAG
>NW_007101383.1:0-548 GCF_000164805.1 Carlito syrichta | reverse complement strand
CATTTGATCAAGGGTCACATTGAGGTTTTGGATCTCATTGCTGATTTTTTGTCCTGATGATCTGTCTAGGGTTGTGAGTAGGATATTAAAGTCCCCAGCTATGATGGTACTGGAATCGATATCTTTTTTTAGTTTACCTAGGAGTTGCTTTATGAAAGTTGGTGCTCCTATATTCGGTACATATATGTTTAGGATGGATATTTCTTTTTGATGGATTGAACCTTTTATCATTACGTAGTGGCCTTCTGTATCTTTTTTAATTTTTGATAGCTTAAAGGGTATTTTGTCTGAGATTAAGATCATGACTCCTCCTTTCTTTTGTGTTCCTTTCGCCTGAAAATTTGTTTCCCATCCTCTTACTTTGAGTCTGTGAGTGTCCTTTCTAGTGAGGTGAGTCTCTTGAAGGCAATAGATTGTTGCCTGGTGATATTTTATCCATTTTTCCATTCTATGTCTTTTCAGTGGTGCATTTAGTCCGTTCACATTCAAACTAATTATTGAAATGTGAGAGTTGATCCCTATCATAATGTTCTTACAGAGTTGTTGTT
>NW_007101382.1:0-308 GCF_000164805.1 Carlito syrichta | reverse complement strand
GGAGGGGTGAGAGTGGGCATCCTTGTCTTGTTCCAGTTTTCAGGGGAAATGGTTCCAATTTTTATCCATTTAGGTGTATGCTGGCTGTGGGTTTCTTGTAGATGGCTTTTACTGTTTGGAGGTATGTTCGCTGTATGCCTAGATGTTTGAGGGTTTTTAATCAAGAAGCGGTGCTGGATTTTATCAAAAGCTTTTTCTGCATCTAGTGATATAATCGTGTGGTTTTTGTTTTGACATCTGTTGATGTATTTAATTACATTTATGGTTTTACGAATGTTGAACCAGTCTTGTATCCCAGGGATGAAGCC
>NW_007101381.1:0-326 GCF_000164805.1 Carlito syrichta | reverse complement strand
GGATTGCCTGATCCCACGGGTTTGAGACCCGCCTGGGCAGTGAGACCTCATCTCTACAATAAATCAAAAAATCAGCTTGGCGTGGTAGTGCATGCCTGTAATTCTGGCTACTTGGAAGGCTGAGGCAGAAGGACCACTGGAGCCCAGTAGGTCGAGGCTGTGGTGGCCGGAAGCAGCCACTGCATTCCAGTCTGGGCGACAAAGTGAGACTCCAACTCAAAAACAAACAAACAAACCAAAAAACTCATTAATCAGATTGATAGACTGCTGGTTAGCTAGTTATTTCAGCTAGTTAAATCAGCTGGCTAGCTAGGTATCTAGCAGTT
>NW_007101380.1:0-314 GCF_000164805.1 Carlito syrichta | reverse complement strand
GAACCCGCGGACTCAGGCAATTCACTCACCTCAGCCTCCCAAAGCGCAGGATTACAGGCTGAGCCACCGAGCCCAGCTGCTCCTTTGCTTTCTACTGAAGTTCAAAGGAGTAGCGACCTTGAGAGCATAATGACAGGAGCCTGAGTCACCACTTTGAGGGCGCGGGGTAGGGGGCTCATCAGAAAGACATAGGAACAATAATAGACGTCTTTTGATTATGATATTCAGGTGGGCTGGGCTCGGTGGCTCAGCCTGTAATCCCAGCACTTTGGGAGGCCGAGGCGAGTGAATTGCCTGAGCCCGCGGGTTCGAGA
>NW_007101379.1:0-308 GCF_000164805.1 Carlito syrichta | reverse complement strand
AGGTGGTAGGATTAGTTGTATATGATCCAAGACGTTTTTCTATTTGTGAGAGGTCTGAGACAGAGAAGGGGACGTTCACCTAGACAATACCCTCTGCGCCTGCTACTTCACGGAGGGGCGCTAAGACTACCGATGTGGCCTTTGATCGAGTTACCGGAGGACTACACTGGGGAGCGATTGGAAGGGGAGGATATATAGGTTGAACTTCTGGAGCAGAAGTGGGAGGGGTTGAGGAGGAGGGCGTGGCTGGAGAAGCCTTGGATTGCCTGTACGGTGGAGGTTCATCTGCAGGCTCGAAATCTGAGATG
>NW_007101378.1:0-357 GCF_000164805.1 Carlito syrichta | reverse complement strand
CCACTCACCTCAGCCTCCCAAAGGCACGGGATTACAGGCTGAGCCACCGAACCCGGCATCCAATCCCTTTCTTATAGCATATGTTCAGGGTCTCCCTAACAGTGAGAACATGTGGTACTCTGTTCTTCATTTCTGTGATAGACCACTGAGTATTATAGGCTCTAGATCCATTCAAATTGCTCTGAAGTCCATGTTTGTCCCTCTTTATGGATGCATAATAGTCATCGTGTGTATGTACCACATTTTTTTTTATCCAGTCCAGTTTTGATGGGCAGCATGGTTGGTTCCATGTTTTTACTATTGTGAATAGTGCTACAATAAACATGTGTGTGCAGGTATCTTTTTTGTAGAATGATT
>NW_007101377.1:0-443 GCF_000164805.1 Carlito syrichta | reverse complement strand
ATTGAGAGGAATGGAACGGAAAGGAATGGAAAGAAAGAAATAGAATAGAGAGGAATGGAATGGATTGGAATTGAATGGGGCGGAAAGGAATAGAAGGGAATGGAATGGAGAGAAATGGAATGGAAAGAATTGATTGGTGAGGAATGGAGAGGAATGGAATGGAATGGAGTTCAAAGGAATGATCAGGAAAGGAAAGGAGTGGAATGGAATGGAGAGGAATAGATTGGATAGGAATGGAATGGATTGTAGAGAAATGGAGTGGAGAGGAATGCAATGAGAAGAAATGGAAGTAATGAAATGGAGAGAAATAGAATGGTGAGGAATGGAATGGAGTGGAATGCAGAGGAATACAAAGGTAAGGAATGGAAAGGAATTTGAAATGATGGAATGGAATATAGAGGAAAGGAATGAAAACCAATGGAATGGAGAGAAAAAGGAAGGAA
>NW_007101376.1:0-321 GCF_000164805.1 Carlito syrichta | reverse complement strand
GAAAGGGAAAGCAGATGAATAAATAACCCGCAGGATGCCTTGAAGTCTAATCCCCACTTTGAACATTGCTGGCCCAGTCCTAGGATAATGCTTCCCTACTTTGACCTTCCACTTGAACTAAATATGAACTTTCATTATCATGGCCCACCATCTCCATTAGGGAAAGAAAGGAAGAAAGAAGGAAAGAAAGAAGGAAAGAAAGAAGGAAAGAAAGAAAGGAAGAAAGGAAGAAAAAAAGAAAGAAAGAAAGAAAGAAGGAAAGAAGGAAAGAAAGAAGGAAAGAAGGAAAGAAAGAAAGAAAGAAAGAAAGAAAGAAAGAAA
>NW_007101375.1:0-546 GCF_000164805.1 Carlito syrichta | reverse complement strand
CTGTTGTTTCAGCCACCTGACCTGTGGTATTTTGATATGACAGTGGAGTTGACCAGTGCATGCCCACACCAGTCACAGCAGAGGCCCAGATGCTGCCAGATAGCCACAGTTCCCCAAGGTCTCATCTAAGTTTATACATGGTGAGTGTCTGGGCCTCGTCCTGATTCTCTCCACGGTCTGACCTCTGTCTGCCTGTCTGTGTCTGGCATCTTCGTGACACAATACACAGACTGTCTGGTTTGGACTTTTCTTTTATTTTCTTTTTATGAGTTGGAGTCTCACTCTGTCACCCAGACTGGAGTGCAGTGGCCGCTCCCGGCGATCCTTCCACCTCAGCCTTCCAAGTAGCCAGAATTACAGGCATGTGCTACCACGCCCGGCTAATTTTTTGATTTAGTGTAGAGATGAGGTCTCGTCAAGTTGCCTAGGTGGGTCTCAAACCCGCGGGCTCAGGCAATCCAGTCACCTCGGCCTCCCAAAGTGTGGTATCATAGGCTGAGCCACCAAGTCCAGTTGGTGTGAACTTTTGAAGGACATATGTGTGTA
>NW_007101374.1:0-353 GCF_000164805.1 Carlito syrichta | reverse complement strand
CTGTATAGCCAGCTGACTTAAGTAGGCTCCTGGATAGCAAGTGACTTAACTAGCTAACTTAATTAGCTAGCCAGCTGGCTAGGCATCAGACTTAACTATGTCACTACCTAGCTAGAGAGTTGGCTAGGCAGCTGGCTTAACTAGCTGACTTAACTAGCTGTCTTAACTAGCTGTCCTGTTAACCAGTTGAATTAACTTGCTTGCTACATAACTACTCAGCTGGCTATCCAACTGAATTAACTAGGTGACTTTTCTAGCTAGCCAGCTGTGTATCCAGCTGACTTAACTGGCATGTTACCTAGCTAGCCAGCTGGCTATTCAGCTGACTTAACTAGGTGACTTAACTAACTAGC
>NW_007101373.1:0-403 GCF_000164805.1 Carlito syrichta | reverse complement strand
GGCCCTCCTCCCAGGGCAGCAGCTTGCGAGGCAGGGAGGAGGCCGTCGGCAAGGGCACCGCTGGCACTTCTGGCTCGATGGCCGCCGGCCCCCCGGCCACGCCCGCCGTCGAGGGTCCCGAGCAAGCGCTCAGGGCCAGCAGTCCGTCGGTTCCCGCCCCTGTCACCGAGACGGTGGGGCTGGTGGGGGTGACAGGGTCTCGGAGGCCCCCGCTGGGGCCAGGCCGCAGCGACCGGCCCCGGAGCTTAGAGGGAGTCATGAGCTGCGGGGGGTACGGCGGGCCGGGGGGGCCGCTGCCCCCGAAGGCCTGGCCGTCCAGGTAGGCCACGTAGGTGTCCAGAAGCTCCGGCCCGCCGGCCACGCCGGCGCCGCCCCCCGCACTGCCGCCCCCTTCCGCGGACAG
>NW_007101372.1:0-325 GCF_000164805.1 Carlito syrichta | reverse complement strand
AGCATCTGTTGTTTGTTTTATTAATGATGACCATTCTTACTGGGGTTAGGTGATATCTCAGTGTGGTTTTAATTTGCATTTCTCTGATGATTAGTGAGGTTGAGCACTTTTTCATATGTCTCCTGGCTGTTCATGTATCTTCTTTTGAGAAGTGTCTATTCATGTCTTTGCCCCTTTTTTAATGGGGCTGTTTATTTTTTTTTTCTGTGTATTTGAGTTTCTTGTAGATCCTAGATGTTAGACCTTTGTCAGATATACAGTTGGGAAATATTTTTTCCCATTCTGTGGGCTGTCTTCCTGCTCTCTTGATGGTTTCTTTTACTTT
>NW_007101371.1:0-330 GCF_000164805.1 Carlito syrichta | reverse complement strand
GGTCTCGAACCAAGCAGGCTCAGGCAATCCACTCACCTCAGCCTCCCAAAGGCGCGGGATTACAGGCTGAGCCACAGAGCCCGGCTTCTACAATCGATTTAAAACTTAGGCCGGGCGCAGTGGTTCAAGCCTGTAATTCAGCACTTTGGGAGGCTGAGATAAGGGGATTGCCTGAGGCCACTGGTTCGAAACCGGCCTGGGCAACTTGGCAAGACATCATCTCTACATTAAATCAAAAAATTAGCCAGGTATGGTAGCGCACGCCTGTAATTCCAGCTACTTGGAAGGCTGAGGCAGAAGGATCGCCTGAGCCCAGCAGGTCGACGCTGG
>NW_007101370.1:0-333 GCF_000164805.1 Carlito syrichta | reverse complement strand
TAGTTAGCTAACTAATGAGCTAGCTGACTTAGCTGACTTAACTAGTTGGCTAACCAGATAACCAGCTGACTCATCAAGTTGTTTAAAGAGTTGACTAACTGTTTTATCTATTTGGTAAGCGAGTTTACTAGCTGTGTTAATTAGTTGAGTAATGAGTTATCTAGGTGTCTTAACTTGGCGGATGATGCGAATTTGTACTTATCTGTTTTAACACGTTGGCTGACTACTCATCCGACTTGTTAGCTGTCTTAACAAGTCGGCTGTCTAGTCGGCCAACTAGTTAGCTGGATTAATTAGTTTACTGACGAGTTGGCCCACAAGTTAGCAATGGTT
>NW_007101369.1:0-379 GCF_000164805.1 Carlito syrichta | reverse complement strand
CCACTGCATGCACTCTCATGCCCCCTCCACCCTGCACCCCTCCTCCTGCTCCATCTCATGCTGCCTTTCCACCCACCCCCTCACACCTCCCCTCACCTTGCAGCACCTACGCTCTTCCTCCTACTCATCCTCCCCCTGCCCTTTCACCTCTGCCTGCTTGCCCCCAGGCTTCCGTCCCTTCACACTCCACCTTCTGCACCCTCTCACACACCTGACAGTCCCCCCACTGCTCACCTCTCACCCCTCAGCGGCACCCTCAGCCGGCAGGTGCCCTCCTCATGTTGATCTTTGGAATCCTCTCCTGCTCCTGACACCCTGCCCCTCCTGCCCTTCTTCTTGTGCCTTCCTCACACCCACCACACCCCGCCCCCTCCCCGTC
>NW_007101368.1:0-303 GCF_000164805.1 Carlito syrichta | reverse complement strand
GTTCCTACCCCCTCCTTTTTGTTGTTGCAACTTTGTAAGATCCTGGGGAAGGTGCTGAGACTTTGGCTCGGGCCGATTCCCCGGTCTCGGGATCCTCGCCGGGAGTCCCTGAGCCGCATCCTCTCTTCCCTCCACGCGCACTCGCGGTCCTCGGAGCCCGCTGCCCTCTCTGCCTTGGCCTCTCGGCCTACTCACCCGTCCCGTCCCCTTCCATTCCCCCCAGCCTGCGCGGGGAGGACTTGCTGAGGGTCGCCCGGGTTTCTTGTCGACCGCAGAACCCGAAAGTTTGCGAGAGGAGAGCGC
>NW_007101367.1:0-438 GCF_000164805.1 Carlito syrichta | reverse complement strand
CTGCTGGGCTCCGGCGATCCTTCCGCCTCAGCCTTCCGAGTAGCCAGAATTAAGGCGCACGCTACCACGCCCGGCTAATTTTTTGATTTATTGGAGAGATGAGGTCTCGCCAAGTTGCCCAGGCAGGTCTCGAACCCGCGGGGTCAGGCAATCCACTCACCTCGGCCTCCCAAAGCACGGGATTACAGGCTGAGCCACCGAATTCGGCTCCGTTTTTTCCTCTTAAAACTCTCATAATTCTCTGCTTCTCTGCATCCTTGGTGCCACCACTCTAATCCGAGCCAGATCATCTCTCTCCTAGCCTTCCACAATAGCCTTCAAAACTGTCTACTTGCGTCCACCCGCGCACATCTGCAGCTAGAGCTTTTAAAAATGCACATCATAGCTGGGCTTGGTGGCTCAGCCTGTAATCCCGCGCCTTTGGGAGGCTGAGGTGAG
>NW_007101366.1:0-465 GCF_000164805.1 Carlito syrichta | reverse complement strand
CCATCATGGAGGATGGTCAGTCACTGGGACTCCCACTTGTAGGAGATCCAGTCACTGGGACACTCATCATAGAAGAGGCTAATAACATGGACAAGCATCACAGGAGAAAGCCAGTCACTGGGATAACCCAACACAGAGGAAAACAAGTCACTGGGGCAACAATTTGGAGGACAGCAAGATAGAGGACTATTCAATAGGGTACCAATTTTAGAGGATGACTAGTCACTTGGACAACCATCACAGATGAAGAACAGTCACTGGGGCAACCATCACCCAGGAGGACCTGTCACCCATTACAGAGGAGGACAAGTCATTGGACCACCCTTATAGAAGAGGCTCAGTCACCGGGGTTTTATCACAGAGGGGGATCAATCACTGGAACATCCATCAGAGAGGAGAGCCAATCACTGAGTAGTTCTACCCAATTATGTAGGAGACGAAGTGCTGGAACACCCATTACTAAGG
>NW_007101365.1:0-388 GCF_000164805.1 Carlito syrichta | reverse complement strand
GAGTCCGACACCAGCTCCCAGGCCGGGGCCCCGACGGCTCCCCAAGTGGCCTTGGCCCCGGCGCGATTTGATCTCCGCCTCCCGGACACTCCTTCGGGAGCGCGCAGCGGCGACGCGGACACCCAAGTCCGGCCTGAAACCGAAGCCCGGCGGGCGGGGGGCGCCGGGCGAACCTGATAGCGGGGGGCTCGCTCTCTCCAAGGCTCCCGGGACCTCCTCGCCCGGCTCCGGGCCGCGCGCGCCAGGGCGCCGCCAGCGCGGGGGTAGACCTGCGGGGTTGCCTATCGGCTCCACGATTGGCATGAAATCGACTCTCCCCCGTCTCCTCCTTTCCCCCCCGGCCCCCTCTTTCCTTCACCCCCCCCATGCCCACCCACACCAGCCCCGC
>NW_007101364.1:0-330 GCF_000164805.1 Carlito syrichta | reverse complement strand
CCCCCCCATGCCCCCACAATTTCCCGTTACTGTCATACCTTTTCTTATGGTATTACAATAGTTCTTCAAGGTCCACTAATGAGTGAGAACATATGATACTCAGTTCTTTGTTTCTGTGAAAGATCACTCAGTATTATAGACTCTGAGTCCATCCAGGTTGCTGTGAAGTTCATGGTTTTGCTTTTCTTTATGACTGCGTAATATTCCATTGTGTATATGTACCACATTTTTTTTGTCCAGTCCTCTTTTGACGGGCAGCATGGTTGGTTCCATGTTCTTGCTATTGTGAACAATGCTGTGATAAACATACGTGTGCAGGTATCTTTTTTA
>NW_007101363.1:0-324 GCF_000164805.1 Carlito syrichta | reverse complement strand
CTGCTGGGCTCAGGTGATCCTTCCTCCTCAGCCTTCCAAGTAGCTGGAACTACAGATGCATGCCACCACGCCCAGCTAGTTTTTGTGATTATTTGTAGAGACAAGGTCTCACCAAGTTGCCCAGGCAGGTTTTGAACCTGTGGGCTCAGGCAATCCTCTCACTTTGGCTTCCCAAAGTGCTGGGATGACAGGCGTGAGCCGCTGCGCCTGGCCAAAAAAAAGTTAAGTAAATGTTGATCACTTAACGTTGTTTATTATTAGTATTTCTTTTCTTTTTTTTTTTTTTTTTGAGTTGGAGTCTCACTCTGTCACCCAGGCTGGAGT
>NW_007101362.1:0-374 GCF_000164805.1 Carlito syrichta | reverse complement strand
GCGCCGCGCGTCGGGGCGGGGGCGGGGGTTCGGGGCGAGGGCTCCGGGCGATCCGCCCAAAAAGGACCACCCCAGCCTGTCTGCATCACGTGACTTGGTCCTTGCGCTTAAAGAAACGAACCAGAAGTCCGTCTGAAGGGCAGCCCCCCATGCTGAAAGCGCCTCGCTTGCGGGGAGAGCCGGGCGGCCCTTTCTCCCGCGAGGGGACTCCCGGCCGCGCGTATTGCGCGTAGGAACGGGCAGGCGGGCTTGGGTCCCGCCTTCCGGAGGCCACGCCGCCCCTGCCTGTGAGCCGGCCACCCCAGAGGGGCGCGGGGCACACCGGAGACGAGGGTCAGAGGACTCGTGGCCTCGGGGCTCGTCCGTGCCCCCCA
>NW_007101361.1:0-312 GCF_000164805.1 Carlito syrichta | reverse complement strand
TAGCCAGCCGACTTAACTAGCTAGCTACGTAGCTAGATATATGGATGTCTACTTGAATTAACCAGCAGAATTGACGACCTAGACAGCTGACAAGCCAGCTGACTCAGCTAGGTGACTAAACTCGTTAGCTAGCTGGCTAGTCAGCTGACTTAACTAACTTACATCACTAGCTAACCAGGTGGCTAGCCAGCTGACTGTACTAGTTAGTTACATATGTATCCTGCATGCTTGCCTATTGACTTAACTATCTAGCTAACTAGGTATACAGCTGGCTAATGAGCTGACTTATCTAGGTGACCTTACTAGCTAGCC
>NW_007101360.1:0-347 GCF_000164805.1 Carlito syrichta | reverse complement strand
ACAGCATTTCGCACCTCAAAACCTGTCTCTGGCCCAGGTCTCTGCCACAGTCTTCCTCCCATGAGGAGGGGTGCGTCATTGCTCTCTGGTGGAGACGGTGGCTGGGGTGGGTGGCTCAGTGAGAAAGGAGGATGGACAGGCCCCTGGACGGGGAGGCCCACAGCCCCCACTCCCTGGTCTCCCAGGCTCCTGGCCCAGCCGTGGCTTCTTGTGTGGACGGAGTGACCTTTTAATGCAATTAGCTCAGCATCTGTGCACCTGAGTATTGAGAGGAGTCAGGGGTCAGCCCTGGAGCCTCCCTCCCTCCCGGTCCCCTTCCATCCCCCTCCCCAGGTGTTCGGGCCTCC
>NW_007101359.1:0-312 GCF_000164805.1 Carlito syrichta | reverse complement strand
GTCTGGGTGAGTCAGTAAGACTCCAACTCAAAAAAAAAAAAATGTTACTATACATCCTAATAATTTTACCGGGAAGAACCTAGAAGAGAAAATTCTACCAGATTAAAAATCGATAAAGGCAATACATGAGTGACTTTAGCTTTCTAATAAAACCACAAGTATTGATTTCAAAGTACACCTTATCTTTCCATTTACCATAAATATTATTTTTAAAGTATACTACTAGCCGGCCTTGGTGGCTCAGCCTGTAATCCAGCACTTTGGGAGACTGAGGTGAGTGGATTGCCTGAGCCCGTGGGTTCGAGACCTGCC
>NW_007101358.1:0-313 GCF_000164805.1 Carlito syrichta | reverse complement strand
TTTTTTTTTTTTTTTTTTTTTTTTTGAGTCAGAGTCTCACTCTGTCGCCCAGGCTGGAGTCCAGTGGCACACTCATGGCCACTGCAGGTACAGCCTGCTGGGCTCAGGGGATTCTTCTACCTCAGCTTTCCAAGTAGCTGGAACCACAGGCATGCCGCCACCACAGCCGGCTAATTTTTTTTGTTTTTTTTTGAGTTGGAGTCTCACTGTCGTCCAGACTGGAGTGCAGTGGCCACTCCCGGCCACCGCAGCTTCGACCTGCTGGGCTCTAGCGATCCTTCTGCCTCAGCCTTCCAAGTAGCTGGAACTACAG
>NW_007101357.1:0-834 GCF_000164805.1 Carlito syrichta | reverse complement strand
ATATATAATACTATATATAAATATAATAAAATTTAAAGCCTATATTGCAAATAATGTCATAAGGAAAGATGTTTCTAGATTGACTAGAAGAAAAATACTGTAATGAGAGAGAAAATATAGTGGTTGTGAATAAGAAACATAAAATAGGAAAGTAGTAAAGATGTTCAAGTTGAGGACAGCTACTTTCTTTCTTTAAAAAGTCTCTCCTACAATACAAAAAAGGTTTTAGCAGCTCTGTGTCATTATCAAAGAGTAGACTAGATGGACAATAACTTCAGGTGACTTAGGGATTTGTAAACTTGAAACTTGGGCAACTAAGAGAATGCACCAATAACAAAAGATAGGCAAAAAGTAGTTTAATTGGGCAAATTGAAGAGGTTTTTATGCCATTTCCAATATTCTATAGGTGAAAACTAGTTTGGGGAAAGAATAAGTTATACACACTAACAAATATACCTTCAGAGTGAGTCTTCTGGAAGATGAAACTCTCTGAGATGCCAAATATCAAGCTATTCTGGTTATTTTCAAGATGTTTTCCATGTTGGAATTCTCCAGAAAACCAAATATCAGTTTACAGTCTACAAAGCTAATTTGGATATAAGCCTTCTAAAGCAATTTTGTTAAGATCTTCTGCATAAAATTGCGATAATATAGTTTATCATCTATGGTAGATTGAATAGTATTCCCCAATATTCATGCACATCTAGAAGTTGTTAATGTCACTGTATTTTGAAACAAGGTCTTTGCAGTTGTCATTAGCCAAGGATCAAGAATAGATCATACTGGATTACATTGGGTCCCAATGCCAATAACTAGTGTCTATAAGAAAAGTTG
>NW_007101356.1:0-319 GCF_000164805.1 Carlito syrichta | reverse complement strand
GTTACCTTAATTATTATATCATTTCCAATCCATAAGCTAGATATGTCAGATCTATTAAATATTGGGGATACACTTAGAAGGCTCTGAGAAATTCTTTGTCTGGTGGGATTGAAATGGAATAAGTAGGCTCTGTACCCTATAACATGATTCACATTTTAAAGCAAAAATGACAAGAACTAAGTGTGAAGGGGGACCAAAAAGAAACAAACAATAAAATGGAATTATTTTTTGAAAGGAGGGCTCATTGTAGTAGAGGCTTCCCCCACAACGTAAGTGTTCTAGGAATCCATCAGCATCAGTGTACCAGCTAGCATTGTTG
>NW_007101355.1:0-300 GCF_000164805.1 Carlito syrichta | reverse complement strand
CCGGGAGCGGCCACTGCACTCCAGTCTGGGCGACGGAGTGAGACTCCAACTCAAAAAAAAAACCACCAAAAAACAAAAACATAAATTTTATCTATCACATCTTCAAAATATATTGATATGAAAATATGGTTT
The DNA here is from genome assembly GCF_000164805.1 of Carlito syrichta. Lineage (NCBI taxonomy): Eukaryota > Metazoa > Chordata > Mammalia > Primates > Tarsiidae > Carlito > Carlito syrichta. The sequence goes on along the minus strand of NW_007101355.1, from coordinate 168 downwards.
TATTCTTTAATTTTTGAATTGTGGTATTTCTGATAGTAAACCATCTTTGGATTTTTATAATAGGCTATCCTCTAGTAGTTTCATAACTCAAGTTGTACGGAGAGAAGGTACCATTTAGGACTCTCAAAATCCAATACTATCATACTGTGTTTACTTTTTTTTTTTTTT
>NW_007101354.1:0-330 GCF_000164805.1 Carlito syrichta | reverse complement strand
TAGCCAGTTGGCTAGCCAGCTATTTTAACTAGATAAATTAACCAGCTAGCCAGCTGACTATCCAACAGACTTAACTAGCTTGCTACCTAGCTAGTCAACTGGCTAGCAAGCTGACTTAAGTAGCTGACTTAACTAGCAGCTACCTAGATAGCCAGTTGACTTAAATAGTTAGCTAAATAGCTAGATATCTAGTTAACCAGCTGACTTAGCTAAGTAACTAGCTACCTAGTTAACGAGCTGACTTAAATAGTACGCTTCCTTGCTAGATAGCTGACTTAACCAGCTGGATAACTAGTTAGCTTAATCATTCTCTAACGTGCTAGCTAGGTG
>NW_007101353.1:0-346 GCF_000164805.1 Carlito syrichta | reverse complement strand
GGTCTCAAACCCATGGGCTCAGGCAGTCCACTCGCCTCGGCCTCCCAAAGTGCTGGGATGACAGGCTGAGCCACCAAGCCCAGGCTAGCCTGGGATTTCAAGGCTGTGTGAGCCGTGATGGTGCCACTGCACTCCAGCCTGGGCAACAGAGTGAGACTCCAACTCAGAGAAAAACAAAAAGAGAGGCCTTGTCCTCACCCAGGCCAGGGCATGGCCCAGGCTGCAGCAGAAGATAGCGATGGACTGTCCCTAACCACTGACCTGCCCACAGAAGCCCGTGCCCTCAGATGAGCGCAGGAAGGCTGAGTAGGCCTGGTTGGTGCGAGCGATGACGGTGGCCACGGCG
>NW_007101352.1:0-330 GCF_000164805.1 Carlito syrichta | reverse complement strand
AGTGCAGTGGCATGCTCACGGCCACCACAGCCTCGACTTGCTGGGCTCAGGTGATCCTTCCGCCTCAGCCTTTCAAATAGCTGGAACTACAGGCACCACCACGCCTGGCTAATTTTTAAATTTACTGTAGAAATGAGGTCTTGCCAAGTTGCCCAGGTTGGTTTCAAACCCGTGGACTCATTCAGTCCTTTCTCCTCAGCCTCCCAAAGTGCTGGGATTATAGGCGTGAGCCACCGCACCCAGCCAGATCACTACTTCTGAAAATTATTTTGGGGGCCGGGCTCAGTGGCTCAGCCTGTAATCCCATGCCTTTGGGAGGCTGAGGTGAGT
>NW_007101351.1:0-352 GCF_000164805.1 Carlito syrichta | reverse complement strand
GGCCTCTGATCAGCTGGTACTCTGGGGGCCACCATGCCTGTCTCGAATTGGGGATCTATCACTGAGACAAGGTTTGGCCACATCGTCCGGGCTGGTCTGTTACCCCTGGATTCAGTCAGCTTCCTACCTTGGCCACCCATGGTGCAGGGCTGATGGCCATGAGCCACAGTGCCTGGCCTGGACTTGCACATTGTGTCGGAAAGCGCAATGCAAAGGAATGCCTCAAGAGAGAGGTGACTGCCTCCAGTGCAGCCAGGACCTTGGGCACCATCACGTGTGACTCCAGTGTTTACATTACAGGGAGCAACAAGGTCTCGCTATGTGGCCCAGGCTGGTCTCAAACTCCCAGTTT
>NW_007101350.1:0-376 GCF_000164805.1 Carlito syrichta | reverse complement strand
GCAGTGTTTTGTAGTTTTCATTGTAAAGGTCTTTCACTTCTCTGGTTAGGAAGATACCAAAGTATTTCATTTTTTTGTGTGTGGCTATTGTGAATGGGATTGTGCTTTTTATTTGGGTTTTGTTTGTTTATTATTGGTGTATAGGAATGCAACTGTCTTTTGGACATTTATTTTATACCCTGAGACTTTGCCAAAGTCCTTTATCAGTACAAGAAGGATTTTGACAGATTCTCTTGGGTTTTCAAGGTATAGGATCATGTCATCTGCAAAGAGGGATAACTTAACGTCCTCTTTTCCTGTTTGGACACTTCCGATCTCCTTCTTTTGTCTGATTGCTCAAGACGGAACAAGACAAGGCTGCCCACACCCACACCTC
>NW_007101349.1:0-335 GCF_000164805.1 Carlito syrichta | reverse complement strand
CGCGTACCGGCGGAGCTGAGGGCCGCCGCGCGCCCGGACCCAGAACGCGCAGCCGGGGGTGGCAAGACACCTGCGAAGGGCGGTTCCGCGCACTGGCCGCGCGGCAGCTCCAGGCCCCCCCCCGCGCGCGCGCCCACAGAGTCCGCCGTCTGAGGCCCTGCCTGTGTCTGGCCCCAGCCCTTGTCTGTTTCAGCTACACGACCTGGTGTTATAAGATGCCCACGCCTAATAAAATGGCTACTACAATCCCAGCACGTTGGGGGGCCGAGGTGAGAGGACTGCCTGAGCCCACGGGTTCGAGACCCGCCGGGGCAACTTGGCGAGACCTCATCTCT
>NW_007101348.1:0-352 GCF_000164805.1 Carlito syrichta | reverse complement strand
GTGACTGGCCTCCTTCTCAGATGGATGCCCCAGTGACTGAGTCTCCCCTGTAATAGGTTACTCATTGACTGGGCTTCCTCTGTGGCGAATACCCAGTGATTGACCCACCTACAAATTATACTCTATGATGAGTATAATATTGCCTGGCTTCTATCTCTGATGGGTGTACCAGTGAATAGCCTTTCTCTATGATGATTGCCACAGTGACTGACTCTCCTTTATAATGGGTTCCCCAGTGACTGGTCATCCTCTGTGACAGTAGCCCCAGTGGCAAGGACTACTCCATAATGTTTGTCCAGTGACTAGCCCGCCTCTGTAACAGGTGTCACAGTGACTGATCCTCCTCCAAAAT
>NW_007101347.1:0-430 GCF_000164805.1 Carlito syrichta | reverse complement strand
CCAGTCAATGAGACACCAGTACAAAGGAGAAATAATCACTGAGGAACCCATTCTAGTGAATAGCCCATTGCTGGGGTGTTGATCATAGAGAAGTCCCAGTCACTGGTACACCCATCACAGATTAAAGTTAGTCACTCAAGCATCCATCACAGAGTAGGGTCAGTCACTGGGGCAACTATCACAGAAGTGGACCAGTGGACATCACAAAGGATGTCCAGTTACTGGGGAATCCATCACAGAGGAGGTATAGTCACTGGGAGATACATAACTTAAGGCTAGTCACTTGGGACACAAATTATCAAAGTGGCCCAGTTACTGGTACACCCATTATAGAGAAGACAAGTCACTGGGCACCTATTAGAGAGGAGGTACAGTCATTAGGGAATCTAGATGAGTGCAAGTCACAGGACCTCTGATCAGAAAGGATGGC
>NW_007101346.1:0-302 GCF_000164805.1 Carlito syrichta | reverse complement strand
TTTTTTTTTATCCAGTCCAGCTTCGATGGGCAACACGGTTGGTTCCATGTTTTTGCTATCATGAATATCGTAAGTGTGCAGGTATCTTTTTGGTAAAATGATTTGAGTTCCTCCGGGCATAAACCCAACAGGGGAATTGCTGGGTCACATGGGAGGTCAATTTCTAGTTCTTTTAGAAATCGACACACTGTCTTCCAAAGAGGTTGTACAAGTTTGTATTCCCACCAGTAGTGTAGAAGTGTTCCTTTTTCTCCACATCCTCGCCAGCATCTGTTGTTTATTTTATTAATGATGGCCATTCT
>NW_007101345.1:0-326 GCF_000164805.1 Carlito syrichta | reverse complement strand
TTTTTTGATTTATTGTAGAGATGAGGTCTCGCCAGGTTGCCCAGGTGGGTCTCAAACCCATGGGCTCAGACAATCCACTCACTCAGCCTCCCAAAGGCATGGGATTATAGGCTGAGCCACCGAGCCCAGCTGACTCTCACTTTTGATCAAGCACATTTGATGTTTTTTCTACATGAATGCACTACTTTTATATATATATATTTTGAGTTGGAGTCTCACTCTGTTGCCCTGGCTAGAGTGCAGTGGCACACTCACGGCCACCACAACCTCGACCTGCTGGGCTCAGGTGATCCTTCCGCCTCCGCCTTCCAAGTAGCTGGAACTAC
>NW_007101344.1:0-329 GCF_000164805.1 Carlito syrichta | reverse complement strand
TGGTAGTGTGCGCCTGTAGTTCCAGCTAGTTGGAAGGCTGAGGCGGAAGGATCACCTGAGGCTGCAGTGACTGGGAGCATGCCACTGCACTTCCACCTGGGGGACAGAGTGAGACTCAAAAAAAAAGAAAGGAAAGAAAGGAAACAGATAAGGGTAAGAAGATAAGGTTTGTTGTGGCCCAAACCCTCTGCCCTAGCAAGGGATGTGAACTCAGGTGTTTCTGATCCTGTATGCCACATCGGACGTCATGGCTACCCCTGCCTACCCTGAGCAGGCCGAGGCTGCGGTGGCCGGGAACGTGCCACTGCACTCCAGTCTGGGTGACAGAG
>NW_007101343.1:0-427 GCF_000164805.1 Carlito syrichta | reverse complement strand
GGTGGCCGGGAGCGGCCACTGCACTCCAGTCTGGGCGACAGAGCGAGACTCCAACTCAAGGAAAAAAAAAACCTCTCTCGTTCTCGCCCTCTTCCTGTATCCCCCCACGCCTTCCTCAGGACAAGCCTCTTCTTTTCTCCCTGGGTTGTCAAAGAATACCCATCTTGGTCTGCACTCTTTGCAGTTCAGCTTTCTAACAGCCGCGAGTAGGACCTTCCTAAGGCACAAGTGTGGAACACACACACACACACACACAAACACCAGTGCACCCCCAAGCTCCCTCACCAGGAATCCTTCTTCCTAGGTAGCCTTCTCCGATATCACCAAGCAGCACGGCACTCCCCTCATAGGAACTGCCAACACATCTGCCTTAGGGTTCTGATCACATTGATTTGTCCTTGCTGTTTACATTGTGTCTCCCCCAATA
>NW_007101342.1:0-310 GCF_000164805.1 Carlito syrichta | reverse complement strand
ACCCGCGGGCTTAGGCAATCCACTCACCTCAGCCTCCCAAAGTGCTGGGATTACAGGTTGAGCCACAGAGCCCGGCGGCAAGTTTTTACCCCTATAACTTCTACCTGGGGAATCTTGAGAATAAAATACAGAGTATTTCATAGCTTTTCTTTTTTTATACATAAATATTTCAGAAAGCAGTAGCTAAAGAATCATTTCTGTTTATTTCCTAGTGTTTTAAAGGACTTTCTGAAGAACTAAGCAAACTGAGGAAAGACCATTTCGTTTTTTTTTTTTTGGTTGGAGTCTCACTCTGTTGCCCGGGCTGCAG
>NW_007101341.1:0-349 GCF_000164805.1 Carlito syrichta | reverse complement strand
CACTAGTTAGCTAACTATTTAAGTCAGCTACTTACATCTGCTACCTAACTAGTTAGCTAATAATTAAATCAGCTAGTTATTCAGCTGGTTAAATAGTTAGCTAACTATTTAATTCAGGTACTTAAGTCAGCTAGCTAACTAGTTAAATCAGCCAGTTAAGTCAGCTAGTTAAATAGTTTAGTCAGCTAGTTAAGTCAGCTAGTTAAGTCGGCTTTCTAAATTAGTCAGCTGGTTACTACAACTAGCTAGCTAGTGAGCTAAGAGGGTACGTTAGCTGGTTGAGTCAGGTAGTTGGCTAGTTAACTAACAGGTTAAATCAGCTAGTTGAGTAAGCTAGCTAGCTAGATAG
>NW_007101340.1:0-416 GCF_000164805.1 Carlito syrichta | reverse complement strand
CCTTCCGCCTCAGCTTTCCAAGTAGCTGGAACTACAGGCATGCGCTACCACGCCCGGCTAATTTTTGATTTATTGTAGAGATGAGGTATCGCCAACTTGCCCAGGCGGGTCTCGAACCCACGGGCTCAGGCAACCCACCCACCTCAGCCTTCCAAAGCGCTGGGATTACAGGCTGAGCCAACCAGACCCGGCCCGTGTTTAATTCTTTAACTCACCTAATATGTATTTATGTTTGTGTGCAATGCTTTGTTGCGTCTTCCATGTCATTTTTTTTCCATAGAGATTACCCATTGTCCCGGCACCATTTATGAGCGGTCCATCTTACCTCACTAATCAACAGTTATTTTAAAAACTCCACAAGCTGGGCTCGGTGGCTCAGTCTGTAATCCCGCGCCTTTGGGAGGCTGAGGTGAGTG
>NW_007101339.1:0-334 GCF_000164805.1 Carlito syrichta | reverse complement strand
TAGGAGCTTTTTTTTTTTGAGTTGGAGTCTTACTCTGTCACACAGAGTAAGTGGTGGCACACTCACAGCCACCCCAGCATCAACCTGCTGGGCTCTGGCGATCCTTCCGCCTCAGCCTTCCAAGTAACCGGAACTACTGGTGCATGCTACCACACCCGGCTAATTTTTGATTTATTGTAGAGACAAGGTTTTACCAAGTTGGGGGCTTTTTTTTTGAGTTGGAGTCTCACTCTGTCTCCCTGACTGGAGTGCAGTGGCATGCTCCCGGCCACCACAGCCTCGACCTGCTGGGCTCCAGTGATCCTTCTGCCTCAACCTTCCAAGTAGCTGGAAC
>NW_007101338.1:0-333 GCF_000164805.1 Carlito syrichta | reverse complement strand
TTGCCCAGGCTGGTCTCGAACCCATGAGCTCAGGTAATCCTCTCACCTCGGCCTCCCAAAGTGCTGGGATTACAGGCTTGAGTCACCATGCCCGGCCCAATGATATACTCTTAATTAAGGCTTCTGAAAGGATTAAAAATCAAACCAGCTTTTTGGCCAGCACTGCCATCTTCCAGTAATTCACCAAAATGATGAACACAAAGGGAAAGAGGAAGGGCACTGGGTACATGTTCTCCAGGCCATTTAAAAAATATGGAGTTATTAGCTGGGTGTGGTAGCGTGCGCTTGTAATTCCAGCTACTCGGAAGGCTGAGGCGGAAGGATTGCCGGAGC
>NW_007101337.1:0-413 GCF_000164805.1 Carlito syrichta | reverse complement strand
CTGTAGTTCCAGCTACTTGGAAGGCTGAGGTAGAAGGATCGCCAGAGCCCAGCAGGTCGATGCTGGGGTGTCTGTGAGCATGCCACTGCACTCCAGACTGAGTGACAGAGTGAGACTCCAACTAAAAAAAAAAAAAATGAAGATTACTACGTACTTATTTGATGGATTTAACAGACACCAGAAGGAAATGAGAAATAACAATAGTTGAGCACTCACTACATGTTAGTTACTTTTAATTAAGCTTTCTAAGATACTTTTTTTTTTGAGTTGGAGTCTCTGTCGCCCAGACAGGAATGCAGTGGCCGCTCCCGACCACTGCAGCCTCGACGTGCTGGGCTCCGGCGATCCTTCCGCCTCAACCTTCCAAGTAGCTGGAATTACAGGTGCGCGCTACCACGCCCGGCTAATTTTTT
>NW_007101336.1:0-4565 GCF_000164805.1 Carlito syrichta | reverse complement strand
TTTTCTAAGCATGATATAGATCTGAAATCTCATCAAACTTCAATTTAGGCAGAATAAAACATTCAGAATTTATGTCACAAACACTGTAGTTGTCAATTTTGCATGCAGAATTAAACCATGTATTCTATCATATTAAAAGGAAAAGAAGTTATCATTGGAGTATTATACAATTCTTAAAAAATTAATCCCAGCATAGGGAACATTTCTGTGACCAATTCTCAATTGTAACCATTTTTAAAGTAAAAAATAGAATAAACAAATAAAGTCAGTGGCATGTTTTACAGCATTCATTTATTTATTTATTTTAATTTTTAAATAATGTGGAGTACAATTCAGAGGTAGATATACAAACATTGATTTTGCAGTGTCCCTGGTTGATGAGGTATGCCCCTCCATTCCTTAGCAGAATCCCTTCACTGCCAAACTCACCCCTTCCACTAAAGAGTTTTTACCTACTGCCAATCACTTTTTTTACAGCAGCATAAGTGATAAATTTCTGCTCATGAATGAGAATCTATGGAACTCTGTTCTTTGTTTCTGTGATAAATCACTAAAAAGGACCTACCTCATGTCCATCAAACGTTCTGCAAAATCCTTATATCTGTCCTTTTTTAAGGCTGCATAATATTTCACTGTGTACATACTACATTTATTTTATCCATTCCAGCTTTGATGGGCAACATGGTTGGTACCATGTTTTATGCAATTGTGATTAGAGCTGGAAAAAACATACTGGGGCAGGTATCTTTTTGGTTAAATGATTTGAGTTACTCCAGGTATATTCTCTACAGGGGAATAACTGAGTCACATGTTAGGTCAATATCTTGTCCCTTTACAAACTGCCACACTGTTTTCCAAAGATTTTGCTCTACTTTTCAGTTCACATGCATTGTAGAAGCATTTCTTCCCAAATCGTGACATACATCTGTTATTTTTTGTTTTATTAATGATGGCTATACTTAAAGGTGGTATCTGGTATTTCAAAATGGTTTCATTTGCAGTTCTTTGATGATGAGTGAAGCTGAGCAATTTTCATGTGTCTGCTGGCTTCCCGTATCTCTTCTTTTGAAAAGTGTCCAATCTCGTATTTTGCACACTTGTCAAAGGAAAAGTTTCTCTGAATATTCTGAATGTCTGAGTTTCTTGTAGATTCTAGATATTATGCATTTTTACAGATATGGAGTTGGAGAATCGTTTTTCCCATTCTGTTGGCTGTATCCCTGGCTTTTGACGATTTCTTTGGTTTTGCAAAAGTATATTAATTTGATGAGATTCCACTTGCCTAATTGACTTCTTAAGGCATGAGTATTTAGGACTCTGAAGACTAATTTGTTTCCGGTTCCAGTTTCCCTAATGGAGACTCCTTTGTTTTCTAATTTTATTATAATTTGGAGTTTTACGTTTAGGTCTTTGATCCATTTAGAGTTAATGTGTATGGTGATAGATAGGGGACCTGTTTCAATCTTGTGAATGTTGTCAGCCTTTTCCCAGGACCATTTACTGAATATGTTCTCCAATACCCAGTGGGTCTTGGAGATTTTTTCAAAGATGAGTTGGTTGAGAATTTGAGGATTTCATTCTCTCTCCTGATCCATTGGCTTATGGACTTATTCTTGTACCAATACCAGGCTGTGTTGACTACTGTAAAGGTATAGTAAAGTTTGAGATCTGGACCTGTGATAGCTCCTTCTTTGTTTCTTTTGGTAATATTCTTTTGGTTACTCATGATTGTTTATGGTTTCATATGGATTCTTTATTGTAAATGCCAGGTCTGAGAAGAATGATGGTAACTTAATGGTTATTTCATTGAATATTTAGATTGACTAAAATGCTAATTCTTTATGAAAAGAGGTAAGTGAAGTCAGGAAAACAATAATGTCAAATTGACATTCATGACATCAGCCTTATTACTTTGACATCATAATGGCAGGGACCTTGTGTTCTGAGCAATCCTTAGGCTTCAAGTACTTATGTACAGTCCTTTGCCTAATGCGGTATACATGGTGGATTTCGTTTCCAAGAAGTGAAGATAACCATGTGTTCACATGCTGAACACTTCCAAAAGTTTCGCCATGGATAAGTGACCATTCAAGAATTCTCTAAAAGTGGAGGTCTTTTTTCTTAAAAAAAAAAAAAAAAAAAACCAGTCTTGAGAGTACTGAGAAACTCCCAAACTGGGAGGGGACCTGAGGGGATTGCCCGCAAGGTACTTTTTTATTATTATGATCATCGAGTCCTGTTGGAGCTTGGTTATAACACAACCAAATAATATTTTAGCACTTTCTTTAGTTTAGAAACTTTTAGATGTTTTTAGTGTTGTGTATCAGTCTTTAAGCTGTTTTTCCTGCAAGATTTGAACATTGCTTTTGCTAAGATCATAATCAATTTTTCAGAATTTTCAAATATCTAAATTTTTATACTTATGTAGAGCCCAAATACTTACTACTTTGTAAATCTCCATGTTATTTTGGTTTATATATATTGGGCCCCAAATTCTCTTTTTTCTGTGTTCCTCATTTTAAATGCTTGGTGATTAAATGTATCTAATTAATCGGTACTTTGAAGCAGAGTACAGCATTATGTCTTAGGTAGAGAATATACTAGGGGATTCAATGGAAATACTCTTTTAAAAATAAAAATTGGGTTATAATATAAAGGGAATGTGATTTTATTTCCTTCAAATATATAGGGAAACTTTTCTCTAAGGATTGTACATTTGTTACATTTTCTTTTCTTTCTTTTTTTTTCTTTTTGAGTTGGATTCTCACTGTCACCCAGACTGGAGTGCAGTGGTGACTCCCGGCCACCACAGCCTCGACCTGTTGGGCTCCAGCGATCATTCCACCTCAGCCTTCCAAGTAGCCGGAACTAAAGGCGCACGCTACCACACCCAGGTGATTTTTTGATTTATTGTAGAGATGAGGTCTTGCTGCCCAGTTGGGTCTCAAAACCACAGGCTCACACAATTCAATCACATCAGCCTCCCAAAGGTGCAGGATTAGAGGCTGTGCCACGGAGACCAGACGTCTTTCTTTTTTTTTTTTAAAGCAGTCTTTTTTGAGAGAACCAAGAAACACCAAAAGTGGGAGAGTACCTGAGGGGGTTGGTCAAGACATAGTCTTTTATTATTATGGTCACAGTGTCCTGTTGGAGCTTGGTTATAGCACAATCAAATAATATTTTAGCACTTTCTATAGTTTAGAAACTTTTTGATGTTTTTAGTATTGTGTAACACCATTTGAGCAGTTTTTTCTACAGGATTTTAACATAGCTTATGCTAAGATCATAATCAATTTTCCAGAATTTTCAATTATCTAAATTTGTATACTAATGCAGAGCCCAAATACTTAGTACTTTGTAAATCTCCATGTTATTTTGGTTTATATATATTGAGACACAAAATCTCTTTTTTCTGCGTGCCTCATTTTAAAGGCAGGATGATTAAATGTATCAGATTAATCAGATACTTTGTTGCAGAGTACAGCATTATGTCTTAGGTAGAGAAAATACTAGGGGATTCAATGGAGATGCACTTTTAAAAATATAAATTGGGTTAAAATATAAAGGGAGTGTGAGTTTATATTTCCTTCAAATACATAAGGGAAACTTGTCTCTAAAAATTGCACATCTGTAACATGTAATCGCAATTAACAAGCAGAAAATACAAAGTGTACCAAGAAATAGTACAAAAATTTTAAGAATGAGGAAAGCTGTATTAAATTACGATACTATTTTATATTCTAAAATTTTTAAGATTTATTGTCCATTGTGCCTTCTGAATAGCACTTAGGTACACTGAATCTGAAGGTTCAGTTTTCTAAGAATTATATAGAACTGGGACCTCAACAATTTTAAATTTAGGCAGAAAAAAGCATTCAGAATTTATGTGAGAAACACTGTAGTTTTCAATATGGATGGCAGAATTGTACCATGCAATCCAACGTATTAAAAGCAAAAGGAGTTATCATTGGAGAATTATACAATTATTTAAAAATCATTCCCAGTATATTGAAAGATCTGAGGCCGAATACTGAATTGTAAAAATTTTTAAAGTAAAAAAAAGAATAAACAAATAAAGTCAGTTACATGTTTTACAGCTTTCATTTATTTATTTAATTATTTATTTTAATTTTTTAAAAAATGTGGGATACAATTCAGAGTTAGATTTAGAAACATTGATTATGTAGGGTCCCTGGTTGGTGAGGTATGCTCCTACCTTCCTTAGCAGTATCCCTCCACTGCCAATCTCCCCCCCACTAAAGAGTTTTCACTACTACCAATCACTATCTTACAGCACTACAAGTGATCAAGTTAAATTCATGAGTGAGAGCATATGAAACTCTGTTCTTGTTATTGTGTGATAAACCACTGAAAATGACCTACCTCATATCATCAAATGTTCTGCAAAATCCTTATTTCTGTCCTTTTTTATGTCAGCATAATATTCCACTGTGAATATACCATATTTATTTTATCCATTCCAACTTTGATGGGCAACATGGTTGGTACCATGTTTTTGCAATTGTGATTAGAGTTGCAAAAAACATACTGGGGCAGGTATCTTT
>NW_007101335.1:0-331 GCF_000164805.1 Carlito syrichta | reverse complement strand
AGAGTACCATATGTTCTCACTCATAAGTGGACCTTGAACAATTATAATGCTATAAGAAAGGGATTGGCAGTAGTGGGAAACTGTCAGGGAAGGGGGGGTGGGATTGGCAGTTGAGGGAAACTGCTAGGGGAGGGAGAGTACCTGCATAATCAACAAGGCTAGCTGCATAATCAACGTTTGTATACCTAACCCTGAATTGTACCCCACAACTTTATAATAATTATTTTTTTAATTTACTTATTTTTATTTTTATTTTATTTTATTTTATTTTAGTTGGAGTCTCACTCTGTCACCCAGACTGGAGGGCAGTGGCCGCTCCTGGCCACCGCAG
>NW_007101334.1:0-318 GCF_000164805.1 Carlito syrichta | reverse complement strand
TGGCCGGGAGTGGCCACTGCACTCCAGTCTGGGCAACCGAGTGAGACTCCAACTCAAAAACAAAACAAAACAAAACAAAACACCCATGACTCATTGGCTAAGCCTTGGACTGGAGCCCCTCCCGCTGCATAGTGAACAGTGAGCAGGGACCTCAGTCACTTCTCCATCCTGTGATCGTTTCACAGAACACAGCTGAGTTTCCAAAGGCCCACTTCAATCTTGACAGGCTTTGAGATCCCCTAGGTTTAAAACACACTCATCGAGCCGGGCTCGGTGGCTCAGCCTGTAATCCCGCACCTTTGGGAGGCTGAGGTGAGT
>NW_007101333.1:0-386 GCF_000164805.1 Carlito syrichta | reverse complement strand
TAAAATAATTTTGTTTATCTCTGTCCCTGGAACAAAGCAGCCATTCAAAAATTTGTTTTCTGTATAGAAATGCAAATTGTCCAATGCCCAGAGGTTTTCACACACTCTTCAAGTGTGAACACATCCCAGTCAGCTCCTTACTGGGCATGGAGGGGAGGGCAAGCGTTGACATGGTACCCAAGCAGACCCTCATCATTTGCCATAATACTATAAAAAAGGGATTGGCAGTAGTAGACTATAACTGGGATGGGGTGGGTGGTGGGGCACAACATCAATAAGGGTACATGATCTCAAATTAGGCAAATTGGGGACCAAAGGGAAGACCAAATTTTAGCTGTGCATTGATCACCTGTGTACCTAATCCTGAATTGTACCTCACATCTTTG
>NW_007101332.1:0-381 GCF_000164805.1 Carlito syrichta | reverse complement strand
CGGCCCTGGGGACAGCGCGGCCGGGAGTCGGGGGCTGCCACTCCCGCCTTTGCAGAGAGGGGCTGGGGGTGAGGCGTGGAAGCTGGACGGGCCTTGCTAGGTCCCAAGTCCCACCCGGGCCTCCAGAGCCAGCAGGCCGGCCGGGGTGTGGGTGCCGGCCAGTGCCGGGAAGGATGCGAAGAAGGGCTCAGAGGTTAGACGGAAAGGCGGGGTGCATTTGGGGAGCTAGTCGGGGAGAGAGCGGAGCGGAGGGGCTTGCCTCCCCAGGCAGGGGAGGGCCACGAGTAGGCAACGCGGCGGCCGTGGCACAGAGCCGGCCGGGGCACAGAGCCGGCCGGGGCACAGAGCCGGCCGTGGCACTGAGCCGGCCGTGGCACTGAG
>NW_007101331.1:0-317 GCF_000164805.1 Carlito syrichta | reverse complement strand
GCTTCTTCTTCTGCTTCTGCTTCTGCTGCTTCTGCTGCTTCTGCTGATGATTCTGCTGCTTCTCCTGCTGCTTATGCTTCTTCTGCTGCTTCTTCAACTTCTTCTGCTGCTTCTGCTGCTTCTGCTGCTTCTTCTGCTTCTGCTGCTTCTTCTTCTGATGCTTCTGCTTCTTCTTCTATTCTTTTTCTTCTTCTTCTTGTTGTTCTTCTTCTTCTTCATCTTCTGTTTCTTCTGCATCTGCTTCTGCTTATGCTTCTTCTTCTCCTTCTGATTCTGCTTCTTCTTCTGCTGCTTCTGCTGCTGCTTCTGCTGCTTCT
>NW_007101330.1:0-373 GCF_000164805.1 Carlito syrichta | reverse complement strand
AGAATCCGACTCAAAAAAAGAAAAAGAAGAAGACACCCTGAGAGAGCCCTGGCGGAAAGGGCCCCCACCACACGCCCGGGTAGGGGCAGGGACACCCGGAAGTCCTCTGACTGCAAACACTTCCCCACTCACCATCAAGGCACGCCTGCCCGCCAGATCCAGGTTGCTGCCGGGAGGGGAACCTGCCCTAACCCATTCCATCCAGAGCCCTGGGTCATGTTGGACGTGGCGTAAGGGACCATCTGCGTGGGATTCCACATCAGGAAAGAAGGCTGGGGGGGGAGAAGCCTCAGACTGGGTGTGGTGGCTCAAGCCTGTCATCCCAGCACTTTGGGAGGCTGAGGCAAGAGGATTACCTGAGCCCAGGGGTTCG
>NW_007101329.1:0-335 GCF_000164805.1 Carlito syrichta | reverse complement strand
AGTTAAGGGTTAGGTATACAAATATGCATTGTTCAGGCACCCTTGTTGATAAGGGGTATCTCCCCGCCCCCAGACAGACATTGACTACCTTTAATCCCACCTCCCTTCCCCTCCCTACCCCCCCATAGTTTCCCACCACTGTCAATCCTTTCCTTATGGTGTTACAATAGATGTTCAAGATCCACTATATGAGTGAGAACATGTGATACTCAGAACTTTGTTTCCGAGAGGTCACGCAGTATTACAGACTCTAGTTTCATCCAGGTTGCTGTGAAATTCATGATTTTGTTCTTTTTTATGACTGTGTAGTATTCCATCGTGTATATGTACCACAT
>NW_007101328.1:0-305 GCF_000164805.1 Carlito syrichta | reverse complement strand
CTTTTTTTTTTTTTTTTTTTTTTGAGTTGGAGTTTCACTCTGTTGTCCAGGCTGGAGTGCAGTGGCACAGTCACGGCTACCGCAGCCTCAATCGGCCTTCCAAGTAGCTGACACTACAGGCACATGCCACCACGCCTGGCTAATTTTTTGATTTACTGTAGAGACAAGGTCTCACCAAGTTGCCCATGCTGGTCTCAAACCCCTGGACTCAGGCAATCCTCTTGCCTCTGCCTCCCAATGTGCTGGGATTACAGGTATGAGCCACTGTGCCCAGCTACACCTCACTCCTTTTTTTTTTTTTTTTT
>NW_007101327.1:0-313 GCF_000164805.1 Carlito syrichta | reverse complement strand
AGGTTTAAGCATGTCAAAAAATGGTATGAGCATGTCGGAAAATGGTATAAGTATGTCGAACATGGTAGGTGAAAGTTTGTGAAAAGAAGTAAAAGAAATTCTGTAAACAATCGAGGCTACAAAAAGGTTTAATTAGCCCTCCCCCCCACTGTCTTTGTTACAAAAGAGTGAGGTTTTTCTTTTCAAAATCGTTGGACTATCATTTTGGCTAAATAAGTAACTTTTATAATAACTACTGTGATTTTGTGTTATAACATGCTTTTGAAAACTTTGCTACTCAAACTCTTCAAGTTCTTAATTCAGTCTCTAGGGT
>NW_007101326.1:0-324 GCF_000164805.1 Carlito syrichta | reverse complement strand
TGGAACCAATCATGTTGCCCATCAAAACTGGACTGGATAAAAAAATGTGGTACATATACACAATGGAATATTATGCTGCCATAAAGAAAGACAAACATATGGACTTCGCAGTAACTTGAATGGTTTTGGAGTCAATCATACTCAGTGATCTATCACAGAAACAAAGAACAGATTTCCATATGCTCTCACTCATAAGTGAAACTTGAACAATTATAATGCTATAAGCAAGCGATTGGCAGTAGTGGGAAACTGTCAGGGGAGGGAGGTGGGATTGGCAGTTGAAGGAAACTGCTAGGGGAGGGAGGGGCACACCTCATCAACAAG
>NW_007101325.1:0-307 GCF_000164805.1 Carlito syrichta | reverse complement strand
AATTTTTTATTTATTGTAGAGACAAGGTCTCACCAAGTTGCCTGGGCTGGTCTTGAACCCTTGGGCTCAGGTAATCCACTTGCCTTGGCCTCCCAAAGTGCTAGGATTACAGGCTGAGCCACTGAGCCCGGCTACAATGGAATCTTATTTGGCTTTAAAAGTCAAGAAAATTCTGATGTACACTGCAAAATGGATGAACCTTGAGAATGTAATGCTAAATAAAAGAAGCCAATCACAGCCGGGTTCAGTGGCTCATCCTGTAATCCCACGCCTTTGGGAGGCTGAAGTGAGTGGATTGCCTGAGCCC
>NW_007101324.1:0-363 GCF_000164805.1 Carlito syrichta | reverse complement strand
ATAATCAAAACAGCCTGGTATTGGTACAAGAACAGGCATATAGGCCAATGGAACAGAATAAAGGTTCTGGAAGCAAAACCTCAATTTCTCAACCAACTTATCTTTGACAAAGCCTCTACCTACAACCTACAATCAGAGTGATACTTCTGTCAAAAAACAAAAAAAAAACTCTAAATGAATCAGAGACCTAAATGTAAAACCTCAAACTCTAAGAATCCTAAAAGAAAACATAGAAGACACCATTATGGAAATTGGAATAGGCAACCAATTCCTGATCAACTCTCCAAAAATGAATGCCACAGAATATAAGATAGACAAATGGGACCTCATCAAACTGAAAAGTTTCTGCAAAGCAAAAGAAAC
>NW_007101323.1:0-311 GCF_000164805.1 Carlito syrichta | reverse complement strand
CATCTCATCATTTCATCTCATTTCATCATTTCATTTCATTTCTTCATTTCATTTCATTTCTTCATTTCATTTCATTTCTTCATTTCATTTCTTCATTTCATTTCATCTCAACTCATCTCATCTCAACTCATCTCATTTCATCTCATCATTTCATTTCATCATTTCATCTCATCTCATCCCATCATTTCATCTCATTTCATTTCATTTCATCATTTCATTTCATTTCATTTCATCAGTTCATTTCATCATTTCATCTCATCTCATCTCATTTCATTGCATCATTTCATCATTTCATTTCATCTCATCTCATC
>NW_007101322.1:0-335 GCF_000164805.1 Carlito syrichta | reverse complement strand
AGACACAAGCTCCGCATGTATCAGATCTTCTGCAAAACATTTCATTTTTTTTCTCTTTATAGTTTTCTCTGCCACTCACCATTCTCAGGTGAGGCTAATAAGATTTTTTTGTGCTGTGATTTTTCTTTCCTAGGAGTTACTTTGTGAGATTGAGTCTCTTTCACTCCCTCAGGGAGTCTCCTTTCTTCTTCCCTTGAGTTTTGAAGTCATCCTCTCTGGGCATTCAATGCAGTGTCCCAATGATTTCATGAAGCCTTCAAGCTACTCTGTATCTTCAAGCTTTTTTAAAAAATGCTTAATTTTATTTTAAAGATGTGTGGTACAATTCAGGATTA
>NW_007101321.1:0-323 GCF_000164805.1 Carlito syrichta | reverse complement strand
TATTATTGGTGTAAAGAAATGTGATTGTCTTTTGCACATTTATTTTATATCCTGAGACTTTGTCAAAGTCCTTTATCAGTGTAAGGAGGTTTTTTACAGATTCTCACAGGTTTTCAAGGTACATGATCATGTCATCTGCATAGAGAGATAGCTTGACTTCCTCTTTTCCTATTTGAATACACCTGTTTGCCTTCTCTTCTCTGATTGTTCTAGCCAGGGCTTCCAATACTATATTTAACAGGAGGGGTGAGAATGGGCATCCTTATCTTGTTCCAGTTTTCAGGGGAAATGGTTCCAGTTTTTGTCCATTTAGGAGTATGCTG
>NW_007101320.1:0-332 GCF_000164805.1 Carlito syrichta | reverse complement strand
GAGTCCAGCAGGTCGAGGCTACGGTGGCCGGGAGTGTGCCACTGCCCTCCAGCCTGGGTGACAGAGTGAGACTCCAACTCAAAAAAAAAAAAAGTGTGAACATCAGCTAATAATCATGCATTGGAATTGGCTTACTCATTGTAACATATGCACCATACTAATATAAGATGTTAATATGGGGGAACTGAGTGTGGGGTATAATGGAAACTGAATTATTTTCATTGTTCTAAAAATTGTTCAAAAATTTACATTTTATTCATATGTGTGTGTGTGTGTATATATATATATATATATATTTTTTTTTTTTTTTTTTTTTTTGAGTTGGAGTCTCA
>NW_007101319.1:0-395 GCF_000164805.1 Carlito syrichta | reverse complement strand
CTAGTACAGTCGCTGTAGAAAACAGTTTGGTGATTCCTAAAAGATTCAAAAATTGACCTCCCATATGACCCAGCAATCCCTCTTCAGGGAACATAAGGGAGGAACTCAAGTCATTCTACAAAAAAGATACCTGCACATTCATGTTTACTGCAGCACTACGCACAACAACAAAAACAAGGAACCAACCTTGCTCCCCATCAAAAGGAAACTGAATTTTTAAAAATGTGGTACATTCGGGACCCACCTGGGCAACTTGGTGAGACCTCATCTCTACAATAAATCCAAAAATCAGCCGGGCGTGGTAGCACACACCTGTAGTTCCAGCTACTCGGGAGGCTGAGGCAGAAGGATCCCAGCAGGTCCAGGCTGCGGTGCCCAGCAGGTCGAGGCTGCGG
>NW_007101318.1:0-346 GCF_000164805.1 Carlito syrichta | reverse complement strand
TCAGCTGGCTAGACAGCTGGCTAGCTATGTAGCTAGATAGTTATGTCAGCAGTCTAGACCACTAGTTAGCTAGTTAAGTCACCTAGTTAAATCAGTTGGCTATCCAGCAGGCTAGCCAGGTAGCTTGCTAATTAACTATGACTTGACAGCTGGCTAGCTAGTTAAGTCACCTAGTTTAGTCAGCTGGCTAGCCATCAGGCTAACTATATAGTAAGCAAGTTAATTCAACTGACTAGTAAGCAGGTCAGCTATTTATGTCAGCTAGTTAAGTGAGCTGGCTAGCCAGTTGGCTAGCTAAGTAGCGAGCTAGTTATTTCTGTTGACTATCCAGCTTGCTAGGTAATTA
>NW_007101317.1:0-334 GCF_000164805.1 Carlito syrichta | reverse complement strand
TTTTTTTATTTATTAGTGACAGGGTTTTGCTATGAGTCCCAGACTGGTCTCAAACTCCTGTCCTCAAGTGATCCTCCCACCATGACCTCCTATAGTGCAGGGATGAGAGACAGTAATCAATATGTCTGTCTAATTACTTGATTTTTTATTTTATTTTATCTTGTTTTATTTTACTTTACCTTACTTTAATTTATTTATTTTTTAAAACTAATTTTATTTGATATTATTTTATTTTACTTTACTTTACTATTTTATTATTTTATTTTTTACATTCAGGGTTTTGCTATAAGTCCCAGGTTAGTATCAAATTCCTGGCTTCAAGTGATCCTCCCAC
>NW_007101316.1:0-421 GCF_000164805.1 Carlito syrichta | reverse complement strand
CCCTAAAGTGTTCAATCATTAAATGTCTGGAAAAGCAATCCAGAGACTTGGTAGTGGACGAATACAGAGAGGAAGATTGAAAGAGGATGGAAATTTGAAGGATGGAAGTTTTTTTTATCTTTTACATAGATATAATGGAGGACATCTGCAATTTCCCTTGGGTTGATAAAGGATGGGTAAGTTACAACCCATATTTTGAAGTTCAGGGAATTGAGATGTAGAGATTGTAAGTTACTCGCCCAGAATGACATCACTGTTGAGTGATGGATCTGTAAGAGGAATGGAGCTAGTTCCCTGGGGACAGACCCTAAACATATAAGATCTCTAAATTATATCCTAAACCAAGAGCTTTTCTCATTAACTTTCTGAAATCTTACTGCCCCAAGATTTGTTCAGGAAGGTAGATGCCCTGGAAGAGACA
>NW_007101315.1:0-315 GCF_000164805.1 Carlito syrichta | reverse complement strand
GATTTATTGTAGAGATGAGGTCTCACCAAGTTGCCCAGGCAGGTCTCGAACCCACAGGCTCAGGCAATCCACTCACCTTTAGCCTCCCAAGGCGCGGGATTACAGGCTGAGCCTATTGCAATTCTTGAGCAGTGAAGGCAGCCGCTTAGAAAGCATGGCAGCATTGTGGAGCAGGGATTGGAAGGTTAGTCAAAAGAGCACAGCAAAAGCATTGTCTTGGGGGCTGGAAAGAAAACAGAAAGAGAGAGAGTCTATGGCCACCGCAGCCTCGACCTGCTGGGGCTCCGGCGATCCTTCCGCCCCAGCCTTCCCAGT
>NW_007101314.1:0-350 GCF_000164805.1 Carlito syrichta | reverse complement strand
GCGGGGACTCGGGCGCCCCGGCCCCTGACAATCCCGCCCTCGCAGCCTCTCACCTGGGCTGGCCCCGACCCGTAGAGGCGGCTGCTCGGTCCCCGATCCCGTGCGACCTCGGGCCTCAGTCTCCCACCCGCTGCCCGTCCGGCTCGGCCAAAGGGCACCCACGCACCCGAGAACCTGCAGAGCCAGCCCTTTCGCCGCCCCGAGCCTCGGTTTCCCCTCTCGGCCCTGCCGACCCGTCGCCCCCGAGGGCCCTGAAGGACGAACTGACGTAAAAGCGCCGGAAAGAGAAACGCGGTCGCAACAATAACGGCCCGCCCGCCGGCCCTCCCCATCGCCGCTTCGGCCCGCAC
>NW_007101313.1:0-312 GCF_000164805.1 Carlito syrichta | reverse complement strand
TAATAATTGAAATGCAGGAGTTGATCCCTGTCATAAGGTTCTTACAGAGTTGTTGTTCCTATCTGTTTGTTGTCGTTCTTTTTGGTTTTGGAGTTGGTTCATGTGTGTTGTTAATCTTTTGCCTGTACTCTTGTGAAGAATGTTGTTCTTTGTTCCTTTTTTTCTGTGTTCAGTACCTTCGTACATGTTTCTTGTAGAGGTGGTCTGGTGGTAGTGTAGGTTCTTAGGGATTGGATATCTAGAAAAGATTTCAATTCTCCCTCATTAATGAAGCTTAGTTTGGCTGGGTAGGTTATTCTTGGTTGAAATTGT
>NW_007101312.1:0-311 GCF_000164805.1 Carlito syrichta | reverse complement strand
AAAAAAAAAAAAAAAAGAAAAAAATATGGTTTCCCAGGACCCTACTTTCTGGAGGGTCTGCTCTGAAAGGGGTGGGGCCCATGGTGAGTGCTTGAGACCAGCCCAAAAGGTGACTCCAATGTTCTTCACCCATTGAGAACCATGGAGAGGGAAAAGTTTGGAAGGAGATCCACCAAACAACTAACAGTGGTCATCTCTTGAAGGAGAGATTAAGAAGTTGTTTTACATCTCATTATATACATTTTTGCAATTATTTGCAACAAGTTTGGTACTTCATTTCTTTTTTTTTTTTTTTTTAATAATTAATCAGT
>NW_007101311.1:0-303 GCF_000164805.1 Carlito syrichta | reverse complement strand
CCTCTTCTGTGACATTTTTTGAAACTTACTTCAGGCAACTCAAACTTTTTAAATCAAAAAGTGGAAGTTAAGGCGTGGGACGGTGAGACACTGCTAATTTTTAGGTAAGATAGCTAGTATCTACTACTTATTCACAGAATATGATTATTTGTAGTACACGGTGGAATCACATAACAACTCTGACAGTTAATCCTCTTGAGTTTTATTAATGCTTTGCTCTGTTAATGTTATTTTCATTTTATTGCAAGTTGTACACTCAGATATCTCTATTTTTTAGAATTTATTTCAGATAAAGTTTTCAAA
>NW_007101310.1:0-301 GCF_000164805.1 Carlito syrichta | reverse complement strand
GTCTCGAACCTGTGGGCTCAGGCAATCCACTCACCTCGGCCTCCCAAAGGCGCGGGATTAGAGACTGAGCTGCCGAGCCCGGCTCTCATTGATATTTTAAAATGTGTTTAACCTCTTGTGAGCAAGACATTTTTAATTAAATTAGTTAATTGATTTTAGTCAGAGTCTCACTCTGTTGTCCAAGTTGGAGTGCAATGGAACTGCAGCCTGGACCTCCTGGGCTCAGGCAATCCTCCTGCCTCAGCCTCCTGTGTAGATAGGACTACAGGCCTGCACCCAGCTAATTCTTTTTTTTTTTTTT
>NW_007101309.1:0-681 GCF_000164805.1 Carlito syrichta | reverse complement strand
CCTTTCATTCACACAAAGGAGAAGCCACGGTCATCAGTATTTCAACTCCCCTCCTTTTCCATTCACTGAACTCCAGTCACTTCCTCTTACTGGTGAAATCATCCAGAAAACAGAGGACTGGGAAACTTCATGAAGGAAATTTACAGAGGTCAGTCTATTGAGACACAGAACTGAAGGAGAAAAGTAGATGGATCTGAAGGCCTAATGGATAATACCCAACATGCCTCTGTAAAAAACAAACAAAAAACAACGCTTTTAATAGCTTTCCATTATTCCAAGAATATAGACTCGACTTGTTTCAAACCCTTTGATGTATCTTTCTTATTCTACTCTGTTTCATTGCTTGATTTTCCTGTGACTGGCATTCTAAAACCCATTCACATTAAATTTGATTACATCTTTGAATTTATCATACTATCTGTATGTTGCCTTGACTTTGTACATGTGGTTCCCTTTCTTTATAGAATCCTGTCCACCGTTCCACTTTTTTTATCTGGTAAATTCCTAGGCTTTCTGCATATCTCAGCTTCCTTTGAGAAACTTTTACATGTTCCCAAAGCACTTTGTAGTTGTGGCAATATATAAAAATTTCCTGCTTACCCTCTTTGGGAATTGTTTCCCAAGTTACTGCTGCATTGCCTCATATTAAGTTTGATTATTATTGAATGAAATTAGTAAGTT
>NW_007101308.1:0-336 GCF_000164805.1 Carlito syrichta | reverse complement strand
TGGATAGTTAGACATCTGGATAGAGATGACAGCTTTATTGAGATGTAATTTACATAATGCTACCGTTTCTAAGCCTCAGTTTCATCTATAAAATATGGCAAATTATTATGTACCTGATAGAGAAAAATCAGAGACTGACCACTTGTCCTCCCTGTCCTCCTCACCTCTTCTGTGTTTTCCATAACACTTGTCTTTGGTTGATTTATTTATTGAGTGAGAGCCGCACTCTGTCGCCCAGGCTGGAGTGCAGTGGCCGCCCCCGGCCACCGCAGCCTCAACCTGCTGGGCTCCGGCGATCCTTCCGCCTCAGCCTTCCGAGTAGCCGGAATTATAGGC
>NW_007101307.1:0-327 GCF_000164805.1 Carlito syrichta | reverse complement strand
TTTTGGTAAGATGTCTCTTCATTTTCATTTGTTTCCAGGTACCTTTTAATCTCTGTTTTGATTTCATTGTTGACCCAGGAGTTGTTTAGCATCATGGTGCTTAGTGTCCATGCCTTTGTGGTTTGGGGGGAAGCTTGTTGGTGTTGATGTTTATTTTTATTCCACTGCGGTCTGAGAAGGTACATGACCAAATTTCAGTCTTTTGAAATTTGTTTATGCTTGATTTATGGCCAAGTGTGTGGTTGATCTTAGAGTATGTTCCATGCAGTGCTGAGTAGAATGTATATTCTGTGGTCATTGGGTGGAGTGTTCTGTAGGTATCAATTA
>NW_007101306.1:0-358 GCF_000164805.1 Carlito syrichta | reverse complement strand
CCATTTTATAATGGGGTTGTTTGTTTTCTTCTTTTCAGTACGCTTCAGATCCTTGTAGATTTTTTTTTAATTGTGGAGATGAGGTCTCGCCATGCTACCCAAGCGTGTCTTGAAACCCTGGACTCAGGCAATCCTCATGCCTCCGCCTCCCAAACTGCTGAGATTACATGCATGAGCCATCATGCCTGACTCTGCTTCTCTTCCTTCCTTCCTTCCTTCCTTCCTTCCTTCCTTCCTTTCCTTTTTCTTTCTTTCTTTCTTTCTTTCTTTCTTTCTTTCTTTCTTTCTTTCTTTCTTGCTTTTTTGTTATACAGATAAGTGGTACAATTCAGGGTTAGGTATACAAACGTTGATTATG
>NW_007101305.1:0-324 GCF_000164805.1 Carlito syrichta | reverse complement strand
TTCACTTACCTAGCTGACTTAACAAGCTAGTTTCCTAAATAGCCAGCTGAATTAACCACCTGAAATAACTAGCTAGCTACCTAGCTACGTAGGTGGCTATCTACGTAGTGGCTAGCTACGTAGCTAGCTATCTACCTATCTAGACGACTCAAATAGTTGACTTAACTAGCTAGCCAACTGACATAAATAGCTGATTTAACTAACTAGCTACCTAGCTAGCCACTGAGTTATCTAGCTGAAATATGTAGCTAGACAGCTGTCTAGTCATCTGAATTGATTAGCTTTTTGACTAGCAAGCGAGCAACCTAGCCAACTGACTTAATG
>NW_007101304.1:1602-79782 GCF_000164805.1 Carlito syrichta | reverse complement strand
CTGTCTGTGCAGTGGGGCTGTAGGTTTACTCCCTGAAATAAAATGTGGTTAGCAGAGGGAGAGGAATGGAGCAGATAGTGAGTTGAAGAGGGGAGTGGAGAGATAGAGGAGTAAGGGGGGAAAGAAACGAGTGTGCCAACAAATAGAGAGAGAGGCCTATGCTGAAACAGATAAAAACAATATACCACAGCTACAGTGGAACCAACTCTCATACAAACAAAAATAAAACATATAGTGATGCTAATATACAAGCTAACCAACCACCTTGTTAGTGTGTTGTTCCTCTATACAAAGATATGGTTTACAGAGAGAAGAAAAGAGAAGAAAAGGAAAAGGAAAAAAGAAAAAAGGGAACAATACAGTAAGAATAGAATTAAGTCATTAGACTGATAGAATCAATGAAGCACACTCTGAGACCTTTCGTTTAAGTCCAATGTCCTTTTAGGTCTGATTTCTAGTTTTCTTTTCAAGTTGGTAAATTAGTTTGCAGTTAGAGTCAATTGCCCCTGATCTGCTGTGAAGGACAGTTCAGATGAACCTTCCTTCAGCAGTTTGGTCTATGTCTTTATCAAGCTTGTTTCTCCCGTTTCGGTGTTGTTACCTTGAATCGCCAGCAGGTGGTGCTATCTCATCTGCTTTCCCCAGAGGGGGTGGGGCCCGACAGGAACAAGATGGCTGCCTGCCTCCGAGCAGGCAACAGGAGCCCCATGCCCGGCAGGCAGGACAGTCTTGGATGCAGGATAGGTGGCAGTGATCCCAGCAGATCTTCCCTGAAGTGGTTTATTGTGGATCTCCTCGGACCGCGTGGTGCAATATGCTACCCCTCCCAGAGGCCGGTGGCGGCAGTGGCGCTGGCGCCGGCAGCAGCAGCGGCAGTGGGGGGAGGGGCGGTGGCGGCGGCGGCGGGACCGTTTGGAATGCAGTCAAAACTGTCCAGTCGTTCCGATGGCAGCGGCCGAGCTCTGTCTGTAGAGCAGGCTGCGATGCTGGGGTCCCCAGCCCCCCGGGGCGAGAGTCAGAGACCCACTGCAGATCTCCCTTGCAGAGGGCTTCAGACGCCGGGTTACCCTGTCACCATCTTGCCGCGTCCCCCACCCCGTGCATAGTATTAATGGATAATTCTACAGTCCTCAAAGCTTTTAGCATAATATTTACATAGCTTTGTTAAACATTAAAAAATGTTTGTGCTTATAAAAATAAGAATTTGGCAGTGAATTCAACATATAAGATATTAAAATTTGTCTTTTACTCTTGCCTGCCAAATGACCTTTATAAATAACTGTTCATAAAATCCATGAGACTGTTTCTAAGGTTTTTTCCCCCTTATCTACTGGTACCTGTGGAGTTCCCATCTGAATGTGAAAATCTATACTAGCTAGAGGTGTGTGGCTTCACAGGACATGATAATGGGCTACTTGGAATTGGAGATAAACTGTATTTTCAAAGTTTTCTTCATAAAAACGTCACATGAGTCTTTATATAAATATGAAAAACTTAACTCTTCTCCCACTCTTTAGAACTTAAATATCAGATACTCCTTTTCGAAAATTAGTTTATTTTTCCTCTTTTATTCAGGAAGTCATCATTCTCCCTTGTTATTTTTCATCATATGTTCAAATTCAGCAGGTGTTGGAGTTAAAACAACACCAATAAGTGCTGAAAATGCCTTATCAAGTTTTATATCCACCTATGAAAACAGGTGTGTGAACAAAATAACTTGGCCATAATTTTGTACCTAAACTCATATAATGATGCTAATCACCTGGAAAAAAATCAATGATGTTGGATTTCATAACAAGGAGACTTAATCAAACATTCAATTTTTTTTTTCAGTTCTTTTATTTTCTTATATTTGTATCAATTTAGATTCAGGGATTTTGGAACCAAATTTCAGCCCATTTTTCCCATGGGGAATTTTTCAGAAATCTTATTATGAGTAAGAGAGCATTTTGCTAAGTGGTTGAGTTCATTAATACTGCCTGGTTACTGTGGAAACTAAAAGCAATGAAAATCTGAATTGCAATCAAACTGACAGACGCTGAACTGAGATGCTGGTTTACATATGGAAAGCACACAGAGCTGTTCCATGGGCTTTTCCAATTGAAGTTCTGAAGAGTGTCTCTTGTTTTCAAAGATGAAATCTAAATAATGAAAATATCAATCAGTACTGAAAATAAGCATCAGGTAACCTAGCATAATGTATATGGTTTAAATTAATATATTCTGTATGAGAGGTTATGTTTGACTTTTCTTATAGGCTGAATGTTTGTGTCCCCTCAAAATTCTTATGTTAAAATCTAACTGCCAATGTCAGGGTATTTGAAGGTGGGGCCTTTGGGAGGTGACTAGGTCATGAGAGAGAAACTCTCATGAGTAAGAATAGTACCCTTATTAAAAAGGTTGCAGAGATCTCCTACTGTGTGAAGATATGGAGAAATCACTACCTATGATGAATCAGAGTGTGCACCTTCAGCTGACACCAAATCTACTGGCACCTCGATTTTGGACATATCAATCTTCAGAACTGTGAGTACTAAATTTTAGTGCTTATAAGCTTCCTAGTT
Organism: Carlito syrichta; assembly: GCF_000164805.1. Lineage (NCBI taxonomy): Eukaryota > Metazoa > Chordata > Mammalia > Primates > Tarsiidae > Carlito > Carlito syrichta. The sequence goes on along the minus strand of NW_007101304.1, from coordinate 77,218 downwards.
TGCCATATTTTGTTTTAGTAGCCCAAATTAAAGCATCTCTACTGCTATTTATTCACTATTATTTAACATTTGAATTTCTTCCTTCTAAACAAATATTGCATATATGTATTGCATTTTACCATTCTCATGACAAAATTATGTGTTGTAAATTTATACTCTACAACTTTTAACTTAAAAATGAAGGTGTTTAACCAGCTACCATGTTTGCCACCCACTCCCTTCTCTATTTTGCCATTCTGGCTTTGTTTGCTCTCTCTCTCTCTCTCTATATATATATATGAGTATAAACATATAAAATATTATTTTATAAAATTTAGATTGCTATATAAATATTGGTAATTTTTTAGTATATATAATATACTTATTTACTTATTATTTACATTATATTATATAATATAAATATTATATATAATACATTATTACATATGAATAATATATGTAAAGCTAGTTCTCATAATAATGTATGTACAATACATCATTATATATAAATAATATATTATATATACTATTATAATATAAATAATAAATATATATTATATATTATAACGATATATAGAATGTTATATATTATTATAATGTGAATAATAATATACTTATATTATATATTATAATGACATAAATAGCATATTATAGCATAATATTTATTGTTATATTTTAATATCTGTATATTAAATATAAATATATTACTTATATATAATATATGTTTATATTTTATTTATATTTTAATTTTTACTACTTTAAAGTAAAACTATATTTTATTTTATTTTATTTTTTAAAATTTATTTATTTATTATAAAGATGTGGGATACAATTCAGGGTTATATATACAAACATTGATCATGCAGGTACCCTTATTGATGAGGTATGCCCCTCCCTCCCCTAGTAGTTTCCACCACCTGCCAGTCTTACCTATATTTTAACATTTAATGTTTAACAGTATCCTCAGCTTTAACATGCCTTGATCATATTAATATATTTGTGATCAATGAGAAGGAATTTCAGCAGAAATTTAGGATTTTTACCGGTTTTATGCAAATAAATATGGTAAGGAATATTGTACTTCGGCTAAAATACTTTTTCAAGGTTTAAACATTCTTTTATGCATAAAATGTATCTTTTATATAAACAAAAACTATAACTCTTCATACAAATGGATATTTAAAATTCTAATTATACACTTAATCTTATGTAAAAATAGTTTTAAAAGATTTTAGTTTGGAAAAAGAGGATGATGCTGACAAGTGATAAATTATTAACATAATATGGAAAGATTTGATATGTCACCTTTGTAAACCCCTAATTTCTTTATCTGTAAAATTTGTTCTTTGGGGATTAAAAACAGCATTTTTCATTTTGAAGAATCATGACATAGTGGAAAAAAAGATAAAACAAATTCAGAACACCTGAGTGCTAACCCTGGCTCCACCACTTATTAACTGAATTTACTAGCAAAAAGAAGCGTATTCTGCCCAATCAACTTGACAAGTCATTTTAAGGTTCAAGTATGTATAAAGGCATTTTAAAATTATGAAGTCTTATCTGAATCTAATATATTAATATTTATTGCTGGATCTTGGAGCTGCAAAAAGAGCCTTAGTTATAGGAGATGCACAATGAGTGATTTTTAATTAAATATTTTGAAATTGCAAAGTGATATATGCTCCTTGGAAGAAGAGAAATAATGCAAGAATAAATGAAGACAAAATTAATAACTTTCAGTAAACTTTCTTAACTCTCAGAGATGAGTAATATCAAAAATTCCAGTATGTAATTTTCTACTTTGTTCATGCTGAAATAAATTATATAAACATAGAAAGAATTAACCTTTGGCTTTACATTTGGTAATTAATCTCACTTTTCATCATAATTCTTTCACTTATGCATACTTATATTTTTCTGCAATTGTTCTTCCATTTGCTTTTTACTTCAGAGTATACCATGTCTGTATACTTTAGGTGATTTCTGAATGTAAAAGTTGGAAGATCTAATGTATTTTTTAAAATAACTTTATAATTTTTATGTGATAAGAGTACCATAACTTATTCAACAACTCCTTTAGAGATGTACATGCTGTTTTCAAGATGTTGCCGTTATAAAACGTTGTAAGTAAACTTCTTTCTGTAGCAAGACCTTAATTCCTAGTGAATCAATCCAATAAAGATGGGCCAAATATGTGTACTTTTAAACTGTAAAAGATAATATATCAAATAATTTGCTGAACTTATATTAATAGCAGCTATATATAAAAAGGGCCCTTTGAGTTTTTTGAGTCAAGATCTCACTCTATTATCCACATTGGAGTGCAATGACATGATCATGGCTCATCACAGCTGCAAACTCCTGAGCTTAGGTGATCCTTCTGCCTCATCCTCCTAAGTACTTTAGACTACAAGCATGAGCCACCAAGCTTGAGCAGGGGGGCCAACTTTTTAAATTTGGCTAATCAGATAGACTGGAAAAGGTCATTAATAATGTATCAGTTATCTTTTAGTTGGCTATAATTTATATTGTGCTTATTTTTATATGCCAGTTTACTATTAGACTTTGCTTTATCCTTAATCAATTAAGCAAAAATTTATTGTTTGTATTTTATCCCTACTTATAGAAAGCAATAATTATTAAAATATTAGAGATGTTTTAATATTTTGTGTTGTTGAAGGATCTTACCTATTTAATAACAGATAGTCTTTAATACAATACATAAAAACTTAATTTCAGCCAAAGCACTGTCTATAGCATAGCTGTTCTTCCTACTCTGATGGAAATGTTCCATATTTACATTATTCAGAATGGTAGCCATGAGACACATGTAGCTACTGAGCACTTGAAATGGAGCTAGTGTGACTAAGGAACTAAAATTTTAATGTTATGAATTTTAATTAATTTATAGTTAAATTTATATAGCCACATATATCCAATAAGTACCCTAATGGAGAAAGTAGGTCTATTTTTTTCACGTGTTTAGAATTGATTTTGAGGTGGAAAATATGTTTTTTTTTAACGTGAGAGTTTAAAACAAATTGGTTATTTTGCATGGATAGTGTATACATGCTGCTGAAGAATTAGTTAAAATACTTCAACACAGGCAACTTGATCTATTTTAGCATGACAAGTTAATTAACTATTGCAATCACACTCAGCATTTAGATATTCAACAGTCAAAAACAATAAGCAATTCAGCTCTACTGCAATTTAATTGGTCAACTATGAGAAGTAGCTACATTATGTTGAATATCATGCTATTCTCCTGCTGTTACAAGTAAAAATATTTTAACAGGATATGCATTTTAATTCAACAGTATGCATTTTTATGTAATATCTCACCCTCCTTTCTTATTTACTCAAAGGAAACAATGCATATTTTGTCTAACTTCTGCCTCAGGGCTTGGCACAGTGGCTCATGCTTACAATCTTTGCACTTTGGAAGACTGAGATGGGTGGATCATTTGAACTCAGGAATTCAAGACCAGCCTAGGCAACATAACCAGGCCTCATCTCTTACAAAAAAAAAAAAAAAATCAAAAAAATTAGCCAAGTGGTGAGCACTTGTAGTCCCAGCTACTTAGGAAGCTTAGGCAGAAGGATTGTCTGAGCCCAGGAGTTTGAGGCCGCGGTGAGCTATGATCATGCCCCTGCACTCTAGCCTGGCAGAGTGAGATTCAGACTCAAAAAATTAATAATAATAATTTTTAAAATTCTGCCTTATTATTTTATATATTAAAAATAAGCCTCATGGAAAGAACATATTCTTCTACTCTTTTTGGATTTTGAATTTCAGACAATCAGTACTTAAAATGAGTTTTTCTCTTTCTTTTTTTTCTCTTTCTAATTTGATCTCAGACTGAGTCCCATCTAATCATGAGAGTTTCAAAGCAGCTACTTAGAAAGATGATTTTTTTTCTTTGCAAAAAAGAAAGTCAAGAAAACTTCTCCTTGTTTTTGAAACTAATCTGACCATCCCAATTTCTACACCCTACCAGTGTAATATGCAAATATTGGTGCCTTGAGTATCAGAGAGTTTAATCCCATTATAGTCTCAAATTTTTCAGAGTCCTTAGAAATTCTCATTAGTCTTGGTAATCACCTGACCGCTTTCTTGAATATTATTAGTATCTCCAGTGGTTTCGCATACTTCCATGTAAAAAAAATATGATTTTGGCTACAGCTGTTTTCAGGATTCTCTTTTTTCAGAAAAGTGCCATAGCATAACCTCCTTTACTTCAATCTCAGTTTGACTTTTTGTAAAAATATCTAGATCTAGATAAATATTTTGTTGACCATTAAATTAATATTTAACTATTTGGAAAGTAATTAAAACTTAATTTGAAAGTTAAATGTTTCCAATATTTGCTCTACATTGATCATCAAACACTGTACAAAATAAGTATAAGTGAATTCTTATTTTTAATTCCAGTTTTATATATAAGTAATAGAATCATGTGAACTCTTCAAGTGTGATTAAATTTATTCAGTATTTTTTATGGTGAAGTGAGGACTGGAGCTTACATAAGAGTTCATGCAAAATTATTTCTCAGTGTCATAAATTGTAAACAGTGTGATTTTGGAGGAATGCCTCCCTGGGATTAGTTATCATTTTCTCAACTTGAGCTACATTTTTTCATCAGTGAAAATTCAACTAATTATACATACTTCTGGATGTACTGTTGTAACAATTAACTAAGGTATATTGTGTGCCAGTGGTAGCAACATGTATATCAATATATCCAGCAATGACTAGCTGCTTATAAATGGTACTTCTTTTTTCTTTTTTCTTTTTCTGTTAGTTTCATTCTGACAAGGTATTGGTCCTACCTGCAGTTTATTTACAAAAGCACTTAAAATTTTTTGTAAGGCTAAGAAATGGGGGGCGGAGAAGCCTTATAGATTCATGTACCTAAATTTGAATATACCAAATCCTTGCAATATAAGCATGTATCATTTAATTTCTTGAGTATCAGTTTACTTTATTCTTATACTTAGAACAACTCAGTGAGTTGGATCATTAAATTAGATGATGCATATGTACATGGAACCTGGCACCTACCAGTATGCTCTAGATGCTATTTCCGTTTTCCCTTCTTCCATTATAGAAGGTATTATGGAGAGTGAAATAGAGAATCTGATGATTATTTTACCTTCAATACATAACATAAACTACTATTTGAGCAAGAAGAAAATAAGACCCAAAGTGAGCATCTTTTCAAGCCAGAAATTAGCTTTAATAAAGGACAAAAATAAAGCAAAACGAATGGACCTAAAAACTCTCTTTGCTCATACTTTATGTGCTTCTTGTTGTTGAATTTTTACAACACATTTCAGGTTTTTTTTAATCTACCTGATTACCAAGAAAAAAGAAGTAAACTTTCAAGCATATGTGAACATTTTACATTTTTATAAGACATTGTGTCATACATTGCCATTTATGCAATTTTTAAAAAGATTTCTCTTACTATCAAGTACAAATGTAAATTCTAAAATATTTTTTTTTATATTTTAGAAACCACTTAAGTTACAATAACTATAATTATTTTATTTTATATTTTATTTTAAAGATGTGTGGTACAGTTCAGGAATTTAACTATAATTAATCAAGAAACATGACTAGTGAAGGGTATATCAATGCCCCAATTGTTATAATTTTCCTTAAATATATCTACCCTTTCTGCTTCCATATGAATTTTAGAATGTTTTTGTTCTAATTCTGTGAAAAATGTTGTTGGTAATTTGATAGGGATTCTGTTGAAACTGTAAATTACTTTGAGTAGTATGGTCATTTTAAAAATATTGATTTCTACAATCCATAAGCATGAGATGCTTTTTCTTTTGTTTGTGTCCTTTATGCTGTTTTCCATAAGTGTTTTGTAGTTCTCCTTATAGAAATCTCTCACCTCCTTAGTTATCAGTATAAAGATTTCTCAGAGAACTAAAATTAGACCAACCATTCAATTTAGTAGTCCTACTACTTGGTATCTACCCAAAGGAAAAGATGTTGTTATACAATAAAGACACCTGCACTCATATATGTTTATCACAGCACAATTCATAATTGCAAAGATCGGGAATCTACCTAAATGCTCTACAACTGTTCAGTGGATTAAAATATTATATATATACCTATAGTGTTTATATATATATGTAAATATATATATAAATTGTGATAATATATAATACATAATATTATTTAGACATAAAAAAGGACAAAATAATATCTTTTGCAATAACTTGGATAGAACTGAAGACCATGATCCTAAGTGAAGCAATGTAGGAATTAAAAAACAAATACTGCATGTAGTCACTTATAAGTAAGAGTTAAGCTATGGGTCTGCAAAGGGATATAGTGGACATTGGAGATTCAGAAGGAGGAAGGCACCAGGAGGGATGAAAAAACCATCTATTGGGCACAACGTACTCTAGTGGGGGTGACAGGAGCACTTAAATTCCAGACTCCTTCAGTACTGTGCAATACATCCATGTAACTAAAGACCATTTGTACTCTTAAAGCTCTTGAAATGCTTAAAATTAGTATTAAAATTAAAAAATTAAAATATATCTCTTTTGAAAATATATTTCACAAAAATTTCTGCCAGTAGCTAAAACTCTTGTTCTTCAGAAAAAATTAAGAGATTAGGGTAGCTTTTGGTCTTTTGAAGTGGCTACCATAATTTTCTATCTTCTTATATAAAAGTTTCAATAAAAGTAAAGCATATTTGATAGTCATAAACAAAATAAAAAGAGAAACCTTGGTAACATTTCAATATATCTGATAGAAATATTCTAAGACCAATATAACTTTCTATTAAACATTTATCAAGAAAACTTAGAAATTCTAAGTCAGACCTACCACTGAGGAGAGGAGAACCTATTCAGTAAATGGTGCCGGGAAAACTGGCTGACCACATGCAGAAGACTCAAACAAGACCCCTATCTATCCCCATACACAAAAATTAACTCTAAATCGATTAGAGACCTAAATGTAAAACCTCAAACCATAAGAACATTAGAAAATGCAGGACATAGCCTTATGGAAATTGGAACTGGCATCCAATTCCTGAACAAAACCCGAAACCCACAGGCCATAAGAGATAAGATAGACAAGTGGGACCTCATTAAACTGACAAGCTTCTGCAAGGCCAAAGAAACCATCAAGAGAGCAGGGAGACAGCCCACAGACTGGGAAAAAGTATTTGCCAACTCCAGGTCCGACAAAAGGTTAACATCTGGGATCTACAAGGAACTCAAACGTGCTGAAAAGAAAAAAACAAACAACCCCATGAAAAAGTGGGCAGATTTATGAACAGACACTTCTTAAAGGAAGACAACCGAGCAGCCAACAGACACATGAAGAAATGTTCAACCTCACTAATCATCAGGGAGATGCAAATCAAAACCACACTGAGATACCACCTAACTCCAGTCAGAATGGCAATTATCAATAACTCAAAAAATAATAGTTGCTGGGGAGGGTGTGGTGAAAAGGGAATGCTTCTACACTGTTGGTGGGAGTGCAAACTAGTGCAACCTCTGTGGAAAACAGTGTGGTGATTCCTAAAAGCTCTAAATATTGACCTCCCATGTGATCCTGCAATCTCTCTACTGGGAATATACCCTGACGAACACAAATTACTCTATGAAAAAGATACCTGCACACATATGTTTATCGCAGTATTGTTCACAATAGCAAGAACCTGTAACCAACCATGCTGTCCATCAAAAGAGGACTGGATTTAAAAATGTGGTACATATACACGATGGAATACTACGCAGCCATAAAAAAGAACAAAATCATGAATTTTGCAGCAACCTGGATGGAACTCAAGTCTATAATACTGAGTGACCTCTCACAGAAACAAAGATCCGAGTATCACATGTTCTCACTCATATAGTGGACCTTGAACATCCAACGTAATACTATAAGGAAAGGACTGACAGTAATGGGAAACTATGGGGGGGGAGGGGAAGGGAGGTGGGATTAATGGTAGTAATATCTGTCTGGGGATGGGGAAATGCTCTTTATCAACAAGGTTGCCTGAATGAAGCATATTTGTATACCTAACCCTTAAGTGTACCCCACAATATCAAAATAAAAAATATTGATATAAAAAAAAGAAATTCTAAGTTAGAAGGAAAAGAGAACTAGTGCAATTATCAAACATATTTTAATATGGCCTTTTTCTGGGCAATGTGTTGTGGAAGATTAAGTGTGACTGCTAATTCACTGATGTTCTTTCCATCAAGAAATAATGGTACTTCCCCTACTACCTTAAAAATAGGACACGGTAAAAGTGATACTTTGTTTTTTCTGGTTCTAGACTTTATCAGAACAGTTTCCACATCAGTCTCTTGAGACTCTAAGGCACTACTTAAGATTTTCAATGAGTTTGATGAAGGGTCCACATGGAGAGGCTCTGAAACTCAATGGAGAAAGAACATGACCCAGCTGAGTTCAGCTTTCCAGTCATCCATGCCAAGGAAACAGCAATCTGGGTGAAGTGGTCTTAAATCCTCAAGCTTACTTATCCACCAGTTGAATACCACACAAAGACTCTATCTTAGTCTGCTTTCTGTTGTTTATAACAGAATATGTGAAACTGTGTATTTCTCACAGTTATGGAGGCTGAGAAGTCCAAGATCAAGTGGACCCATCTAGTGAGGAACTCCTTATTCTAGGAACTCTCTGTAGAGTGAGTTGGCACAGAGAAACAGATGATAAAGGGCCTCAGCATGATAGTTCACATTGCTCTTCCTTCTCTTAAAAGCCACCAGTCCCAATCTCTTGATAACCCGCTCATCCATTAACCCATGAATCTATTAGTCCATGAATGGGTTTATCCATTCATGAGGGCAGAACGCTTATGACTCAATTACCACATAAAAACCTCAACTTCTCTATATTGTTACAATAGGAATTAAGTTTTAGCATGTGTTTGAAGGAAACCTATATTCAAATTGTAGTATTTTTCTCGTGTACTCCCAAAACTCATATTCTTCTCATTTGCAAATACATGTATTCTGTCCCCATAGCTTTAGTTGTAACTCATTTTAGCATCAACTCAAAAGTCCAAAGAAGTCCCATTTGTGAAATAAAAACAAGTTATCTACTTCCACGATATAGTGGTGGGACAAGCATAGGGTATATAATCCCATTTGAAAAGTGGGAAATAGGCCATGTCAACTCAAAGAAATGGAGGCAAAATTCATATAAGTAGAGTTTATTTGGACGGAAGTTGAGGACTGCAACCTGGGTAATTTATCAGCTAATCTATAAACTATAGAGAAAAAAGAAAAAAGATGCCTTTAAACAGTTAACCTTTGGCATAACTTAGAGGGAAATGGCTGAAGTGTTAGGCTTATGATTCTTTGGATTTGACAGATTTTGCGTACAGAAAATTCCTCAGACTGCTATGACTCACATCTATTTCTGTGCCAAAAGAAAGGGGAAACAGTCCAAAAACAAGTCTATATCCCAAGAGGGCAAATGTTAACTCTTAAATCTGGAACACAATCTCCCTTGATTTCATGTCCAGCATCTAGTTCTCAAGGCCTTGAGCCATCCCTCACCCATGGCTTCCCTGGGTTCAGCTCATTCTTCAGCTTTCCTATGCTAGTGTCTCACGTCAGTAGCTCTACAGTTATAGGATCTCAGTGGTAGTCCCACTTCCATGGTTCCAGTAGTTGTTTGCACTGGTGGAGACCCTCTGCACTAGGCTTAACTCCACATTTTTGTTTCACATTGCACTATTCAGGTCTCTCTGTGGTCTTCAATCCCTCAATAAGTTTCTCCCTGGGTCCACAAGTTGTTCAATACATCATTTGAAATCTAGGTGAAAGTTGCCATGCCTCCATAGCCCTTGCATTCTTGGACCTACAGAATTAACACCACATGGATGCCTCCAAGATTTATAATTTTTACCTGTTGGAGTGGCAGGTTGAACCACATGTGAGCTGTTTAAGCCACAGCTGGAGTGACTGAAGAGTGCTGTGCTAAAATGCAGGGAGCAGAGATATAAGGGGGCCCTGGGCAGCAAGTTTTTGGGCGCACCCAAGGTCTGTGCCCTAAAACCCTTCTGTTCTCCTAGGCCCCTGGGTCTATAATAATAGGGACAGCTTCAAAAATCACTGAAATACCTTCAGGGTCCTTCTTCCATTTCCTTGATGATTCCGTCTCTCTGTACAAATATTGGCAAAAGGTCACTGAACCACATCCTTGGTTTTCTCTTTCAGGCATGCTTTTTCACTCTTCATGTGGCCAGACTGAGTTTTCCAAATCTTTATGCTTCGCTTATCTTTTGATCATAAATTACATCTTTGAGTCATGTTTTCTCTCTCACTGCTTAACACCAACAGTTAAAAGTAGCCATGCAGCAGCCAGAATGCTTTGCTACTTAGGTATTTCTGCCAGATATTCTAATCCATTTATCTTTAATTCTGCAGTCCATGAAGCGCTGCATTCCACACAATGCAGTCAATTTCTTTGCTATTTTATAGCAAAGGTGCCCTTTACTCCAGTTTGTGATGACTTGTTCCATCTGAAACCTCATCAGAATGAACTTGACTATCCATATTTCTATCAGCAGCCATTTAATCAATTTCTAAGGAGTTCCAAATGTTTCCTAGTCATCTTATATTCTAAGCCCTCACCAGAATCTGAGCTTTTTTTAGCCTGCACCTCCTCCAAATTCTTCCAGCTTCTGACCACCACCCAGTTCTTAAGCTTCTTTCACATTTTTAAGTAGGAGGGAGAACAACAACAACAAAAAAATCCCAGAATGTATGTATAAAAGTTTTGTATTTATTCTAACATGTTTAAGCTTCAGTCACCTTAAAAAGTACTCCCTGTTTGATGTAATCCACCTATCAAGATACCATTTCCATAGCTCAGAACAGTGTTTGAACTTCTCAAATTTGATGCTTTTCACTACTGCCGTTTTTTGTTTCACCTATTCCACATCGGCAAAATGTTTCCCTTTGAGAACTTTTTCATCCAGGTAAACAAACAAAAAAAAGTCACATGGGGTGAGACTGGGTGAACAGGGAGGTTGGGGCAGGTATGTCTGCTTTCGGTCAAAAATTGCTGAACAGTTCAGTGTGGACAGGTGTGCTCATAAATCATCCATCATGAAATGGGCAAACACACTGAAAGAATCTTCAAAAAATTTCACTGAAGCCAAATGATGCCTTGCAAAACAATGCCAACTAACTGATACACTAATGCCAATGCATTCCTAAAACACTTACACGGCAGGGGAAGCCTGTACTACAAGAGTACCTGCTCTCCAAAAAATAATTCCTGGATTTTTTGAGTTCTCCTCGTATTTCTTATCTGCAACACACCATTTATCAGTAAAATTGCCATCATAAAAATACCTTCATAAAATTGATAAAAGGCCACAAGTTTAGAATTTTGAAAGGAGTCTGAGTTATGTCATGTCCTAACCCCGGGCAGTGGGCAGAAAGGAAGCTGCCTACAAGGTTGATTAGTTTCCTCTCTCATCTATCTATCTATCTATCTATCTATCTATCTATCTATCTATCTATCTATCTCTACCATCTATATATCTGTCTATCTATCTTTATTTTATTTATTTATTTATTTATTTATTTATTTATTTTGAGTTGGAGTCTCACTCTGTCACCCAGACTGGAGTGCAGTGGCCGCTCTCAGCCACCGCAGCCTCGACCTGCTGGGCTCTAATGATCCTTCCGCCTCAGCCTTCCAAGTAACTGGAATTACAGGCGCATACTACCACACCCGGCTAATTTTTGATTTATTGTAGAGATGAGGTCTCGCCAAGTTGCCCAGACAGGTCTCCAACCCGCAGGCTCAGGCAATTCACTCACCTCAGCCTCCCAAGGGTGCAGGATTACAGGCTGAGTCACTGAGCCTGGCTTATCTTTATTATAGAGTCAGGGGCCTTCATGCATGTTTGTTACATGGACATATTGTGCAATGGTGGGGATTGGGTTTCAAGTGGTCCATCTCCCAGATGGTGAACATTGTACCCCATAGGTTATTTCTGAACCCTAACCCCACTTACTACCTCTCCCATTATTGGTGTCCTCAGTGTCTGCTATTTCCGTTTTTGTGACGATTTGACTTCCACATATGAATGAGAACATGGGTGTTTGGTTTTCTTTTTCGGAGTCATTTCACTTTGTATGATGCCCTCTAGCTCCATTCATGTTGCTGCAAAGGACACGATTTCATTCTTTTTTATGACTACACAGTATTTCATAGTGCATATATGCCACATATTCTTTGTTCAGTATTGGTGGGTACTTAGGCTGGTTCCATGATTTTGTTATTGTGAATAGTGCTGCAACGAACATTTGAGTACAGGTATCTTTGTTAATATATTGATAAATTTTCCTTTGTGTAGATCTCTAGTAGGATGGCTGGGCCAGATGGTAGTTCAATTTTTAATTCTTTGAGAAATCTTCATACAGTTATCCATATAGGTTGAACCAGTTGACAATTCCAACAACAGTGTATATGTGCTTCTTCTCCATAATCAACCCCACATCTTTTGTTCTTTGACTTTCTAATAGTAGCCATTCTGCCTGGTGTGGGGTATTATTTCATTGTGTTTTTAATTAAAATTTCTCTGATTATTAGTAATATTAAACATTTTTTCATATATTTGTTGGTCATTTGTGAATCTTCTTTGGTGAAATCTCTATTAATGTCTTTTTCCCACTTTTTGATGGGATTGTGTGTGTGTGTGTATGTGTGTGTGTGTTGATTTATTTGAGTTCCTGATAGATTCTGAATATTAGCCATTTGTCTGAGGCATAATTTTTAAATATTATTTCTCACTTAGTAGTGTTTCTGTTCACTCTGTTGATTATTTCTTTTGCAGTGCAGAAACTTTTTAGTTTAACTCCCAATTGTTTATTTTAGTTTTTATTGCAATTCCTCTTGAGGTCTTTGTCATAAATTCTTTGTCTAAACCAATATCCAGAAGAGTGTTTCCTAGGAGAAATCCTAGGATTTTTATAATTTCAGATCTTACATTTAAGTTTTTATCCAGCTTGAGTTAATTTTTGTATATTGTGAGTGATAGGAGTCCAGTTTCAGTTTCCTGCATATGACTAGATGATTTTTCTAGCACCATTTATTGAATAGAGTGTCCTTTCCCCATTGTTTACTTTTGTCAGCTTTGTTGAAGATTAGTTGGCTGTAAGGTTGTGGTTTTATTTCTGGACTCTCTATTCCTTTCCATTGGTCATTCTTTCTATTCTTTTATCAGTACCATGCTGTTCTAGTTACATAATTTCAAGCCAGGTTGTGTGATGCCCTTGTGATTGGTGTTTTTACTTAAAATTGCTTTGGTTATCTGGGATTTTGTTGTTGTTGTTATTCCATATAAACTTTAAGTTTTTTTTTCCTAGTTCTGGGAAGAATAAAGTTGATATTTTGATTGGAATTGCATTGAACCTGTAGATTGCTTTGCACAGTATGGTCTTTTAAACAATATTGACTCTTCCAATCCATGAACATGGGATGATTTTCCATTTGTGTTGTCTACAATTTGTTTCGTCAGTGTTTTATAGTTCTCCTTGGAGAAATCTTTCACTTCCTTAGGTTATTACTAGGTATTTTATTTTATTTTATGACTAGTGTAAATGGGATTGAGTTCTTGATTTAGTTCTCAACTTGAGTATTGTTGGCATATAGGAATAATATTGACTTTTTTACAATAATTTTGTATTCTGAGACTTTACTAAAGTCATTTATCAGGTTTAGAAGCTTTTGGGGAGGAGTCTTCAGAGTTTTCAGTATGCAATTATGTCATTCACGAACAGGAATAGTTTGACTTCCTCCTTGCCAATTTGTATATTTTTTATTTCTTTCTCTTGCTGAATGTCTCTTGCTAAGACTTCCAATACAATGTTGAATAAGAGTGGTAAAGTCCTTTTCAGACAAACAAACACAATGGGAATTTGTCACCACTAAGCTGGCTCTACAAGAGATACTCAAAGGGGGTCTAAACTTGGGAATGAAACAACTCTCACTTTGACTCTCACTTGCACACAAGTTCAAAGCTCACAGTGCCTATAAAACAAATACACATTAGAATTCCCAAGTTGACTAGCTTAAAACACAATGGAAGAAACAGAATCTCACATATCAATATTAACTCTGAATACAAATGGGTTAAAAGAATAAGATTGGCAAACTGGATGAAAAGAAACAAGACTCAACCATATGCTTCCTACAAGAGACCCACCTAAAGGCCAAAGACAGTCATAGACTTGAAGTTAATGGTGGAAAGAGATATATCAGGTGAATGGAAAGCAAAAACTAGCAGGAAAAACTATCTTCATATCAGATTACACAGACTCTAAAACAAAAACAGTAAAGAACAACAAAGATGGTCATTATATAATTATAAAGGGTATAATTCAATAAGAAGATTTAATCATTTAAACATATGCACACTGAATACCAGAGTACCCAAATTGATGAAGCAAACACCACTTGACCTTAGAAAACCTATCAAGAGCAACACCATAATAGTACTTGACTTCAACACCCCACTGACATCACTAGACAGATCACTGAAGCAGAAAATTAATAAATAAACATTGGACTTAGGACCATAGACTAAATGGACCTAACAGACATCTACAGAACTTTTCACATGACTGTAGAATATACATTCTTCTTATCTCCACACAGAAAATTCTCCAAAATAGACCACATGCCTGACCATAAAAGCAAGTCTTAATAAATTTAAAAGCTTCAAAACTATGCTAATAATCTTCTCACACCATAGTGGAATAAAATTAGAAATGAACACTAAGAGAAGCTCCCAAAACTACACCACTACATGGAAACTGAACAACTCTGTCTTGAGTGACCCTTGGGTAAACAATGAAATCAAGGCAGAAATAAAACAATGTATTAAAACAAATGAAAATCGGGTCACCATATACTAAAATCTCTGGGACACAGCAAAAGCAGTTATGAGAAGAAAGTTTATGGCATTAAATGCCTACATCAAAAAAATAGAGAGATCAGAAATTAATAGATTAACCTTGCACATCAAGGAACTAGAGAAAAACAAGCACATTCTAAACCTAAATCAGGCAGAAGAAAAGAAATAGCAAAAATCAGATCAGAGCAAAATTAATTGAATTAAAAAATAAAATACAGAGGATCAATTAATCAAAAAGTTGGTTTTTTGAATGGATAAAGAAAATTTATAGACCGCTAGCTGGAATAACCAAGAAAAAAGAAAAAACTAGAGTAATTTAAATTGGAAATGACAAAGGTGACATGACAACTGATACCACAGTAATCAAAAAGATAATCGGCAACTGCTATGAATATCTCTATGGCAACAAACTGGAAAACACAGAGAACATGGATAAATTCTTGGAAACATATAACCTCCCAAGACTGAATTAGGAAGAAAGAGATATCCTGAATAGACCAATAATGAGAAATGAGATTGAATCAGTAATTTTTAAAAAAACTCCCAACAACAAAAATGAAAGTCCAGGGCTAGATGAATTCACAGCTAAAATTTATCAGACATACAAAGAAGACCTGGTACCAATCCTACTGAGACTATTCCAGAAAACCTAGAAGGATTGACTCCTCCCTAACTCATTCTGTAAAACCAGTATCACACTGATACCAAAATTAGGCAAGGATACAACAATAAAATTAGACTACAGACCAATTTCCCTGATGAATAAAGACACTAAAGTCTTTACAAAATACTAGCAAACCAAATTCAACAGCACATCAAAAAAATTATCCATCATGAGCAAGTGGATTTTGTTCTAGGGATGCACGGATGATTCAATATCTACAAATCAATAAGCATGATTCACCACGTAAACAAAAGAAAAAATAAAAGCCACATGATCATCTCAACAGATGCAAAAAAGGCATTCAATAAAATCCAACATCCCTGCATGATTAAAAAAAAACAACCTTAACAAGTTGGGCATCGAAGAAACATATCTCAAAATAATAAGAGCCATGTACAACAAATCCACAGTCAACGTCATACTGAACTGGGAAAAAATAGAAAACACTCCCCTTCAGAACAGGAACAGTCCAGAGATGAACTTATTTTATCTTTAAAAACAATGAGCCTTTAGGTCATGCAGACCTCCCTGATGGCATCCAGAGGTTTGATTGGCTGAAGGACATCAGCAGCTTTGATGACCCTTTTACATACCTTCCATAGTTAAACAATCATTGTTTACAATAGTTGTAACTTCCCCAATTGCTTCTATTGATAACATAACCCTGATATTAGTCTTTAAGACATTTTTCAGACTTTGCTTCTGGTGGACCCACTGACACCACTCAGACATGTGATCCATACTAAAGAGCTAACTCAGCAGGCCCTGTGACCACACCTTATCCAGATACTGGCTCTGCCCATGAAGACAGTTTTGACATCCCCAAGACTTTATCCCCAACCAATCAGGAGCACCCATTGTCTAGCCCTCTGCCCACTAAATTATTACAACAACAACAACAAAAAACTAGCCTAAGATTCTCTGGGAGACAAACTTGTGGTGTATCTCTCATCCTCCTTACTCAGCTGCTTTGCAATTATTAAGCTCTGTCTCTATTGCAACACTGCTATCTCGGTACTTTGGGTCTTTTCTGTGCAGCACTCATTAAGAACTCAATCAAGATGCAACATAGGTAGTGATTTTCTGTTGCTTATAACAGAACATCTGAAACTGGGTAATTTAAACAAAAAAGGTAACTTATTTCTTGCCTTTATGGAGGCTGAGAATTCCAAAGTCAAAGGGCCAGATCTGATGAAAACCTTCTTGCTGGTGGGGACTCTGCAGAGTCCTGAGGTTGTGCAGGGCATCACTTGTCGAGAGGACTGAGCATTCCATTTCAGGTCTCTCTTCTTCTTAGAAAGACAACAGTCTCGGTCCTATCAACCTGTTAATTCATTTACCCATTAATCTATTAATTCATTAATCCATGAATAAATAAATCTATTCATGAGCACTCAATCACCTCTTAAAGTCCCACTTCTCAATATTGCTACATTGGAGATTAAGTCTCAATATGAATTTTGGAAGAGACAAACATTCAAACCATACAGACTCTTGAAAATGTTAGATGGAGCAGAAGAATCATTTGAGCTCTGCTCAAGTTCCTGACCCATCAAATGATGAAAAATAATAACACGGCTTTTTTTACTAGGACAGTGAGTTATAGAATAGCTTTTTGCACTATAATAGATTTTTTTAAATGTAGAAGAAAAACTTTTTTTCCTGTTATAGTTATGTAACAACGGCTTCATTGGTTTTACATACATTAACTATTAAAATAGTAATTGCAAAACAATTTATACAAACTTGTTCATTTGAGTAGATTAACTAACCAAGACTGATTAATCTTTGCTATATCATTTGTCTTCACTATTTTTATTTATAGAACTAACCTATTGTAAAGAATATAAGATGACAAAGGAAAATAGGAAATTTAGGGAAGCAACATTAATTATTTTATGAGAAAACATTTATTAGGCTGTTGCTGTGGTTGAATTTTTTTTCTCCTCTACAATTCATGTGTTAGAATCTTAGTCTCTAATGCAACTGTATTGGAAAGTAAGGTCTTTTGGGAAGTGTTTAGGTCATGAGACTATCACTATCATAAATAAATTAATGATGCGATAAAATGACCTTGACAGAGTGGGTTATCTTCTTCTCCTTTGCATGTGAGGACTCAGTGTTAGTCCTGTCTTGTCTTTCTGCCTTTTGCCAGGTAAGTATGCAGCAAGAAGGACCTCATCAGATGCTGGCACCTTGTCTTGATTTTCCCAACCCTATGAAAGACTATGAGAGAATCAATCTTGGTTCTTTATAAATTAGCCAGTACCAGATATTTTTACAGTAGCACAAAACAGACTAATATAACTGTCTGTCAGGAAAAAAAAACCCAAGATAAAAGATTTACTTTGCCACTCATTAGCTTGGAGATTTTGACTAAGTCACTACTTTTGTGGGTCATCTATAAAATAAACTTGTTACATGGCCTATTCATTGGTAGCTTCCAACTCTATTTGAAAAATATCTAAGCTTATATTGTGCCATGAGGTTACAGATGTTTAAAAAATGTTACAATAATAATAGTACTAAATCTAGGAGGTTTTAGAGCAAATAACTTCCCCACCACTAAGTGCAGCATCTTAAAAATTCTTGACTTCTTCATATTTCATCCTCCTAGACTAACCTTTGGTATTACAGAAAAGAGTCAATGTATGCTGCTTGATCCTCAATTGTTGAATTGTCAGATAATAGTTGTAGCTTAGAGAATGCTTACTCATATCTTATTTATTACAGAGGCTATATTTTCTTATGGTTCATGTGTGCATTCAAGCATATAAATAATTTGTAATTGTCTGTTAATGTGATGCTTTTTTACGTAATCGCCATGCTTTGAGGTTACTTGTAATAGAGTCAAGTTATAAAACAATATTAGGATAATTTAAAATATATTGTTAGCCAAGATATTGTCTAACATAATTGGGAGCATGAGTTTGAAAAACATATTGTTACTGCACATGAGTTTCACCTTTAGACTCAGGTAAATCTGTTGCATTGTAGATTTCACACTAGCATTTCCTGTCTCCTTGCCTTCATTTAAGGTGACACTTTGATCAAAGGTGGCAAAGCATGAAATTATGGCCAGATGTAAAAATGTCACATGCTATTTCTAAGTCCTCCTGCAGTTGGAAAATTTCCTGATTATCTGGACCCACCATGGGAATTAAAATTCAGTGTGCCTGACATTACAGCATGTTTTAACAAGAGCACAATTATATTCCTACCCTGTTCCAATATAGAGTTGCCTCGTCAGAATTGTTAGGCAAGTCCATAGAGAATAGAAACTGTCACCAAGCATCAGCTCACACAGGAGAGTAAAATGAAGTCAATGATTTCTTCCTTTATAAAAATAACTAATTGTATTTTATTTAAAAACAGTTGCTCCGAGGCCTGGAGCAAGCCCTGAGAATGTAAGAAAATCAGTCTATTTTCAAATTACATAGTGACATCTATTACTTTATATAATAAAAACCGTTCCTATTTCCTTTTTAAAAAGTATTCTAAGACATTTGCAGCAACTGTCACAATCATGAAAAATAAGTCATTTTGAAAACATGTCTGCAAAATTACCAGATTTGTTTTTATGAAGAAAGGAAGCTCCTTCGTGAGCATCATTTTTACTGAAAAATATTGATTGAACACCTATTTCATACCAGGCAATTTGCTAGGCTCCAGGGTACAAGAAATAAGCAAATATAGTTCCTGCCTTCAAGGAACTCACAAACTAGCAGAGGGGATGGAAATGAAAATAAAAGTAACTCCATAGTAAGAAAGAAAAAAAATATGAAAATAAATAATTACATCACCAAAAAGATAAGGTATCGCATTGTTACCTACTGTAATGCCTACCTGACATAGCCAAATTTCACCCCCCACCTAACTCTGCTTGTCTTTAAGAAACAGAATGGCCTGCAAACAGACATTTCCCTTTTGACCAGACCAGCTAAACTGGTGAAATTCAGGATGGCAGGCCACCTAACCTCTGAAGAACCTCTCAATTCCTTTTACTAATATGCCTTACATACTAAATAACATATCTCTCAGAAGGCCACGACAGGAAATGATGGACCAACAAAGGAGAGAAAAGGGACATTATTTGAATTTCAAGAAATTTCCACCCATTCTCTGAAAAGATGTGAATACTCCTCTCCTTGCTTTTAATGGTCAATCCCTTCATTAAAGAAATCTTATATTTTAACCCCTTCACTGGCCACCTGGTGAGAAGTTGATTTGTGAACCACATTCCCACTTCTCCATTTTGTGGCCATAGAATTAAAGACTATCCTGTTTGACTCCCACTTTCAGTTTTTGTATATTGGCTTTGTAACATGGGACAGGGAAAAAATCCCATTTTGGGGCAAAGCCGATTTTATCGATAACATAATAACACGGAATCAGGGTGCTGAGCTGCAAAATACCAACTGCAGAAAACTTATCTGTAAAAAATAGTAATGATTTCTAAAAATTTTTTTGTTGTGAAAAGATAAAATAAAAGTCTGTTAATTTAGTTATTTAGAATGATTTCTGATAGATGTATATCTTCTAAATTCAGGAAACACTTCAATTCACTAAACAAGTTTGACATTATCAACAACAAAAAATAAGACTTTTTTTTTACTCTAGTCTTATTGATTCTTGGTGTTTACACTTATGGGGAAAAAAGTAACAATTCCAATACAGGAAAAGCTAAAGAGTTGGAAAAACACAGATTTGTGAGGTGTCTCAGCAGCTTCATGGTAGAATGGTGGATATATGCAGAGGGGTCTAAGCTTTTAATCTACTTCCACTAAAGCAGCTCAACATTCATTTGCATTAGATATTGAGCATAAACAAAAGACTTATTTGAAGAGAGAGTCACACTATTTCTCTCTACAAATTTAGTACTGAGAGGAGAGGTTTTCATTTTTATGGTAGCAAGAACAGTTTAATTCCATTGCAAATTTGACCAAAAATTTGTGACTTTACTTGTTTTGTTTCCTTCTAAAAATTATGCTTTCACTCATTTTGTGGTTAGGAGAGTACCAAGTATTCAAATATCTCTGCCTTTTATTTCTTTATTGGTTTTCTCTCCCTTCAATTTGACTGATCTGAACAATTTTTCCTGAGTTTATGAATATAACTCTTTTCTATTGATTACTTTTGATAAATCTTCTCTTATGTAAAAGAGAATATCTTATTTCACCTTTCATAAATACTTTGTACTCAATATGCCACAGAGTATCAAACAACAAATGAGAAAAATGAAGAAAATTAAATAGTAAAACACCATCTTGTGATAGTTTGAAAAATTATATCCCCTGTTCTCAAGAAATTTTTAGGCTCATAAGGGAAACCAAATAAACATGGATTGGTGGATTATATGGAATTTTCTTAAAGAAATGTAATGTCCCAATCTTGACGAGGAAAAAAGAGAAATGAAAATGAGAAGGAAGTTAAAAAGTTTGAATGAATTATTTTGCGTGAAGTAGAGAAAACCTCGTACTCGGCCTATGCCACCCCCTCTCCCAAGTCTTGGTAAATTTACTATACCAGGCCAATTAAAACAGTATAACCAAAAGAAGTAGTCCTTTATTTCTAATGTTGTAGTCTTGGGGATGGATAAACCAATTAGAAATGAGTTGTCAATTCTTATGTGGCAAACTTCTAAAACAGAAAGCAGAAAAGAGTCAGTTGAGTGCTAGTCACAACCTGGGAATAATGTACACTTTTGTTTTGAAATGATGTTTTAAATGATATTAGAGCAAACACTTTGAACTATCACTGCACTCACACAATCTAAAAATATCATTTGGCTAAGACAAACTTTCTGGGTGTGCATTTGTTTCTTGTACACTATATACCAAACCAATGATTTTAAGATTGGCTCAATTTGACCATCTCCTACCTCACCATGTCCACTCCCTGTGCAAAAGTTGGAGACTTAAACAAAGTAAAGGCATGATCCACATAAATGAAGAGGCGCTGGCTATACATCCATTATGGTCAAAATCCATCTTGAAGAGAAATGTCTAGAATGTCAGAATATTCTGGTTAATACAAAGAATGAGAAATTAAACAGTTTATAGAATTTATATATTTTCTTTACTTGTCCACTCACCATCATCAAATTAAGCCTGTTTTGAGACTCTTGATGTTAATAGTGATGAATTTTTTATTTATTTTGGAGACAACTGGCATGCTTTATTATCAGAATTGATTTCATCGAGTTGGCTGTCTGGGCACTCCTTTTTTTTGAATATATAGTAGACAGAGAAAGGACTTAAAATACTAGATTAAATAAAAGAAAATACAATGGGGTCATTACATCAGTTGATATTAGGGCAAACACTGTACTATCACTACACTCACACAATCTAAAAATATCATTTGGCTAAGACAAACTTTTTGGGTGTGCATTTGTTTCTTATACACTATATACAAAACCAAATGATTTCTTTCATTACAGAAAACAGGATACCTATATAAGCACATAGTAGTACATCTAGCAACATGTTTTTAATATTTATTACGTAAACCAGGTTGTGTATAATAAGTGGCTTAAAACTGCTTTGTGTTGTAAACTAAACCATTCATATTGTCAAAAAGAACTAAAATACCAACTTCAAACAATTGTTAATATAATGCTGCATACTTAGAATAAAAAATAATTTTTAGAAATAAAGCTAAACCATGATTTAAGAAGTAATTCCGCTAGAAATTATTCTCATTTTCTGTTTCTAACCAGATCTTACCAGTGAAGACAGAAAGTAGCAGATTAACTAAGTGTTATAGTTAGAATAAGTCTGCAAAACTTTAGTCTTGTAGGCAATACTTCTTGTATCTAGCACAGAAAGCAAATGAAGAGAAATTAGAAAAATTAGTAAATAATATGTAATTTTATTAGGTATGCCTTGAAATTCTTTTTTTCCTGGATTCTGGCTGACAATACATTTAAGTCTAAAATAACTAATTCTGATTCTCAATCAAAAGCATATATACTACATAAAATGACAAATATTTTTGTGTATAAACTTAGTTGTATTATTTCTACATTACTGCTATTTTCTGTGACTAAGAAAACAGTGTAACATTTCATTGTCATGCTTCTTAGCTTTAAAATATTATATTCAGGGCATTAGTTCCTGTAAAACAGAAAAGAATTAGGTAAACCATCTCCTGTGTTCACTGAATGAGAACATTTCATTTTTATTATTGTCAATTTTTTTTAAAAAAACATGGTAGCATACATAGTGTTTGGTGAGTGGAGAACATTTGGTGAGTGGAGAACAATAAAGTTGAGACAGCAACAATAAAGTAGTTGAATTTCAGAACAACGTAAAAGCATTAAAGACATTCACAAAGTTTTTGTAAATTAAAGAAAAAATGATATTATAAATTGTAATAGCAAAAAAATTGCAAACTTGATAAAGCCAATGCTATCTCCACTGAATCAAGCATACTTTTTTCTCTATTAATTTGTGAAAACTGAACATTTTAAATTATTTTGGATAAAATAATTGGTCATATTGCACAACAATAACGTTTAAGAAATATAATCAATAATTAATTGGAACGAAATGATGATAAAATCACCACATAACAAACTTCCAATAAAAATGGCTTTTTTAAATACTTGGTTTAAAAGCTTGACTAAAATCTTAGATTTGGTTTCTAAACACCATTCTACATTAAAAGAAACACAGTCTCCTTGGATAAATTATTGACAAGAAAAATTGAAGATGAATCTGGAACACATTGTGATTTTAGAAAGTAAAGAAAATAAATTAAAAAGAAAAAAGGATTTCTCAGTAGAACACAAGAGCTAAATACTTTTAAAGGTGTTCTTAGTGGCCAAAACTGGAAAAATTTTAACAAGATACATGGTGATAGTGTGCTTGTTAGTCCATAGAGCAAAACCAATAAAATAAATATTCATGAGGCCATACTGATAAAAAGAAAATTTTAAAGTATACGTAATCGGGTGTAATGGCTCATGCCTGTAATCCCAATACTTTGGGAGACTGAGGCGAGAGGATTGCCTGAGTCCACGTGTTTGAGATCAGCCTGGGCAATTGGGCAAGACCTTGTCTCTATAATAAATAAAATAAAATAAAATAATTAGCCGAGTGTGGTGGTACATGCCTGTAACTCCCACTACTTGAAAGGCTGAGGCGGAAGGATTGCCTGAGCCCAGAAGGTTGCATTTCAAACTGGGTGACAAAGTGAGGCTCTGACTCAAAAAAAAAAAAAAAAGTATTTATGTGAGTGAAAACTGCTCTTTATTATGAAAGAAGTACAATTAACATATTAAAAATAAAAATAAAATAAAACTGCTCTTTTTAATGAAAGAAGTATAATTAAAGATTTTTAAAAGGGAATTAAATAAAAGAAAACTGCTCTTATTATGAAAGTACAATTAATACATTAAAAAATGAAAATAAAATTTAAAATCTCTATTAAGCAAACACCACAGTAATAATTGATGTACACAAATGGATAGTAAAATTAGTGAAATTTTGTAGAGAAACAGCATATTAAGTTAGCCTCAAAGTTCCTCCACCCAGCTACTCATACTGAAAATAGAAAGACCGTAACTTTATGTTGAACAATCATGGTAGTCATAGCCTTAACCAAGTTAACATTGTTAATATCATTAATAATGACATATCAACATCATAAGCCCTTTGATATAAAGTAATGAAGACACAACACTAACATGTGGTAATCTGGACAAAAATACATCATCTCATTTTAATAATGAGAACATAGAAAAACAGAAAACAAATTTATGGACACTTTAAAAAATAACTGACCAGCACTCTTTAAAAGTGTCACTAAAAACAAGAAAGAACTATCACAGATTGGAAGAAACTAAGGAGAAATAGATAAGATCCAGTTGAAAGCGATCATTAGGAACAAAGCTGATACAATCGATTGAAAAGCTCTATTTAGTAAAAGTATTGAATCAGCATTAATTTCCCAGTTTTGACAATTGTACCATGATCATGTAAGATGTTCACCTTAGGGAAAGTTGAGTAGAGAATTCTCTGTAACTTTTCTGTGAATCTAAAATTAGTTCAAAATGAACAAGCTTGTTATATTTCAACACTGAAATAAAAACCCTGCAAAAAGTCAATAGATACAATAGGATAGAAATTCAAAAATAAAAGTAGGAGAAATTAAAATTCAATAACAATAATTGAGGCAAATCCTATACATGAAAAACAGAGTAGTAAAAGAAAACAAGGTGTTATTAGATTTAGAGGTGCATAATTATTCAAAATGTAGAAAATAAAGAAGCAAAAAAATCATGAAACGTGTCCAATTCAATTTTTGAATTATTTAACACTGTAGTTACCAATGACGTATACATGTTCATTACATTTTCACTACCATTTAGATTCAAAAGTGAATTGAAAATAATTATATTAAATTATTTTAAACTTTATGTAGAAGGAAAAATCAAAATAGCTAAACAATTTTTTAAAATTTTATTGAGGAATAATTTACACATTATAAAATCTACGTAGTGTAAATGTGCTGTTCAATAATTTTCAGTAAATTTGTAAAGTTGCTCCCCCAACACCACAAATCAGTTTTAGAACATTTTCACTACTCCAAAAATTCTCCTCAGACCCTTTGCTTTCTATATATCCAGGCAACCACTGATTTTTTTTCCCCATCTCTATAGTTTTGCCTTTTCTGAAAATATCATTTAAGGGGAATGATACAATATGTCATCTTTTTTGTCTGGTTTCTTTCAGTTAACATGCCTATGAGATTCATCTGTGTTTTTTGCATGTATCAGGAGTTTGTCCTTTTGATTGTTAAATAATAGTTCATTGTATGGATATATCACATTTTATTTATCTATTCACCTTTTGACAGGTAATTGAATTGTTTTCAGTTTCAAGCTGTTATGAATAATGTTGTCATGAACATTTGTTTATACATCTGTTGGACATATGCTTTCTTTTCTCTTGGGTAAATACCTAGGATTTTCATTCCTAGGTCTCCTGATTAATGTTTAAAGAACTGCTATGTTCTTGTCAAAGCAGCTGCATAATTTTACATTTCCATCAGCAAAGTATGAGGATTCTGGATTTTTTTAATCCTCCTCAGCATTCAGAATTTTTATTCTTTTTGATGATAGCCATTCTAATGTAGTGGTATTTCACTATGGTTGCTTTTAATTTGTATTTCCTAATGACTAATGATGGTGGATATCTATTCATGTGCTTACCAGTCATTTTCATATATTCTTTGGTGAAATGTCTATTTAAATTTACTTCTTTTTAATAACTTTTCATCTACCTTTTGTTGTCTTCTATCTTTTAAGTTATACATAATAGTTATAAATTTTGAATACAAGTCTTTTTTTTTGATCTATGATTGACCCATAATTGTTTTCAGGCTGTAAGATGTCTTTAAATTTTTTAATGTTGTCTTTCAAAAACAAAAATTTTAATTTTGATAAAGTTCAAGTAATTATTTTTTTTCCTTTCAGTGAACATGCTTTTGGTGTCAAATATTTTAAAATATCACTTTATCCAAGGACACAAAGAATTCGTACTATTTTTTCCTACAAGTTTTATAAATTTAGCCCTTGTAGATGAGCCTACAATACATTTTGAGTTTTTTTGTTAATTGCTTGAGGTCAAGGTAAAAGTTAATATTTTAAATAAGAATATACACTTATGCCAGTACAATTTATTGGAAAGATTATCCCTTTTCTTGCTGAAATGATTTTTGACAAGAATTAATTGATCAAAGAATAATAAGTTGTTTCTAAACTTTCTATTCTAATTATGTGATTAGTAAGTTTATGTCAATCATTCCTTTATTTTAACTTTAGCTCTGTAATTAATTTTGAAATATAGCACTTTTCTTTCTTTCTTTCTTTCTTTCTTTCTTTCTTTCTTTCTTTCTTTCTTTCTTTCTTTCTTTTTCTTTTCCTTCCTTCCTTCCATCCTTCCTTCCTTCCATCCTTCCTTCCTTCCTTCCTTCCTTCCTTCCTTCCTTCCTTCCTTCCTTCCTTCCTTCTTTCCTTCTTTCTTTTCTTCTTTCTTTCTTTTGGCAAGATCTCACTCTTTCATATAGACTAGAATGCAGTGGTGCAATCACAGTTCAACACTGCCTTGAACTTCTGGGCTCAGGCTATCCTTCTACTGCAGCCTCCCAAGAAGCTAGATTTACAGGTGCACACCACCATGCCTGGATAATTTTTTAAATTATTGTGGAGACAGATGTCTCCCTATGTTGACCAAATTGATCTCAAACTCCTGAGCTAATGCAATTCTCCTGCCTCAGCTTTCCAAAGGTCTAGAATTCCAGGCGTGAGCCACCATCTCCAACCTACTACCTAACTTTAAATGGAAATGTTTTCTTCTTCTTTTTTTCTTGCTAATCCAATATAAAACATATTTCATATATTGATTTTCTAGCATGTGACATTGCTAAATGTAATAAGTTAAGGTAGTATTTTAGTTGGTTCCTCTGAATTTACAAAATGCAAGATTTTGTTACATATAAGAAAAGACAGTTTTACTTCTTCCTTTCTAATCTGCATGATTTGTTTCTTTTAAAAATTATTTCATTGTTTTTTCTTCTTCTTTCCCTCCCTCTCAAGTTCCCTTCTTCCTGCCTTTGTTTGTTTGTTTTTGTTGTTGTTTGGCTTCATTGCAATTGATAGAATGTACAGGTCAATACTCAATAAAAGTATTGACGTATCTTTGCTTTTTACTCCCACTCCTAGGAGGAAAACATTTCCTTTTCCACCATTAAGTATGATGTTAGATTTAGATTTTTTAAAAATGCTCTTTATTAGATTGAATGAGTTTCTTTTAATTTCTAGTATGTGATGGATTTTTTTGGGGGGGTCAAGAATGGGTGCTGGATTATGTCAAATAATCTTTCTGCCTTATTGCGATGATCATGTGTCTTTTGTCCTTTAGTTTTTAATGATGGCATACTACATTCTTTAATTTTTTGAATGGCAAACCAATCTTGAATTCCTGGTATAAATTATATTTGGACAGGATCTACTATCCTTTTTATGTGTTTCTGGACTTGATTACCTAATATTTTCTTAAAGATTTTCGCAAATCTTGGGTAATAATCTTGAGTAATAATGATCTGTAGTTTTCTATACTCATGGTATCTTTGGTTGAGTTTGACATAAGGGTAATAATGGCCTCATTGAGTGGGCTGGAAAGTGTTGTTTTTCTAAAATTTTAAAAAATATTTGTGTCAGATTGGTATTATTTTTTCTTTAAATATTTGACTAAATTTTCTTTTCTTTGTGCCACAGCAATCACAACTATTTATTCATTCATTCATTCATTCATTCTAGAGTTGTTGAGAACATATGAGGATTGACTTACATAGGTAAATTGCATACAGGGGAAATTTGGACTTCTAGCGAACCCTCTTTCCCCCTGGTAATGGACATGATACGCAGTGGATCCCTTATCACCACTCCCTTCTTGGCATATGTTTTTTTCATCTTTGAGCCCATGTGCTTGCCCAAAGTTTATAAGTGAGTATGTGCAGTATTCAGTTTTTTTTAATTTCTGTGATAGTTCATTTAAAATCATGGTCTCAGGCTGCACCCCATATTTCGACAAAAAGCATGATCACACTTTTTTTCTTCTTTATGGCAGCATTCCATCATGTATACCACATTTTTTAAATCCAACTCAATTTTCTACTGAAGCTATTGAATCCTCAGCTTTTCTTTGTGTGGAAATATTTAATTGCTAATTCACTTTGTTACTTTTTATTGTTTTATTCAGATTTTCTCTTTTTCTTGAGTGAATTATATTTATATATTTTAGTATAATTGACTTATTTTAGTTTGTCTAATTAACATAGCACAAAATAGATAAAATCTTTAGAATTCATAATATCCCTTTATAATTCTTTTAATTTTGACGGATTCATTAGTGTATCGATGTCCTCTCTTTCATTCTTGATTTAGGTAGTCTATGTCTTCAATTTTGGGAGGGAGGGAGGACTGTCAAAAAAAAAACAGAACTAAACAGAAGTTGAAGCAGTAATAGCAGATATTACTCAGAAAACAATTACTATAGCAGAAAGGAAACCTCAGAACAAAGCTGGGCTCAATTCAAAAGACAAGTAGAACTGTATAGCTGAGGAGCAGCTTGGAAATTAATTGGCAGAAAATTACTAAAAGAAACATTAGTATTAAGAGTAGACTTTTGTGAAATAGACTTCACAGAATTCTTGCTGAAGACAGGCCAGGATGATCAGTTATTACCCGGATGACAATAAAAGGTGAGGGAATTGATCAGCTATTGAGGGTAGGTGATTTTGACTAAATAAATCTAACATACTCTACCTTTTAACAATCTCTACCTTTGACTGATTTTTAACCTATCCTGATGTAATATAATTATTAACTGTATAAGGTTAGATTAGCCTTTGCCATTTTGCTATTTATTCTAATTTGTTATATCTTTTTTGTTTTTCTATTTTTCTTTATTGCCTTGTTTTTTGATATACATAATTTTTCATTGTATAATATTTATTCCTCCTTTTTTAGTGACAACTATTTAAAGTTATGTCTTGGTGGTAACTGTAGAGATCACAGTATGAATCTTAATTTATCACTATCAATTCCTGGTTAATACTAAGTAAATTCTGGAAATAGTACCTTTTCTACAGTATAGTTTCATTTTAATTTCTGCTTTTGAACTATCAATTTCATATACATTTCATTTATGTATGCAATAATTCCAACAACATAGTATAGTTCGTGGCTTCTACAATAATATTTTCTTTATTTA
The DNA here is from genome assembly GCF_000164805.1 of Carlito syrichta. Classification (NCBI taxonomy): domain Eukaryota; kingdom Metazoa; phylum Chordata; class Mammalia; order Primates; family Tarsiidae; genus Carlito; species Carlito syrichta. The sequence goes on along the minus strand of NW_007101304.1, from coordinate 47,831 downwards.
AAAGAAGAGAGAAAATTATGTTTGCAGTTTTTAAATATTTATCCATATTTTTGCCATTTCCAAAATTCTTTATTTTCTATAGATTTGAGCTATTATCTCATGTCATGTCCTTTAAGCTTGAAAGACTTTCTTTAATATATTTTAAGGCACATCTGCTAACAGTAAATTCACTTAATCTTTGTTTATCTCTGAATATCTCTACTTTCCTTCATTTTGATGGGTAGTTTTATTAGATATACATTTTGCATTGACAGGGTTTTTTGTTTGTTTTGCTTTTGCTTTCAGCACTATGAAAAAGGCCTCTCACTGCCTTCTGGATGTTATTGTTCTAATGAGAAGTTAGTCATTAATCATATTCTTGTCCTTTTGTACATGATTAATCATTTTTCTTTTGTTGCTTTCATTTTTTCCCCCTGGATGCCATAGCTCACATCTATAATCCCAGCACTTTGGGAGGCCAAGGCAGCAAGATTGCTTGAGTCCAGTAGTTGAGATCAGCCTAGGCAACATAGCAAGACCCCATCTCTACAAAAATCAACAAACAAACAAACAAACAAAAAAACTGAAGCAAAAAAGAAGTTAGTCAGCCACATTAGCGCTCGCCTGTAGTCAAAGCTATTTGGGTGGCTGAGGCAGAAGGGTCGCTTGAGCTCTGGAGTTTGACTGTTGTGAACCCTGACCGTGCCACTGCACTACAGCCTGGGTGACAGAGTGAGACCTCAACACACGAAAGAAAGAAAGAAGGAAAGAAAGAAAGAAAAAAAAAGAAAGAAAGAGAGAGAAAGAAAGAAAGAAAAGATTTTTCATTTTGTCTTTGTGTTTTAGTAGCATGTGTGTACTATTTCTAGATGTAGATATCTTGTCTTATGTAAAGTTTTTGAGCATTTTGACTCTCTATAGATACTAATGGGGACTCCCATAAAAAATAAAAATTATCTATTAAAAAAGTGTACTTATTCTTACATGTTTAAACTTCAGTCACCTTCAAAGTACTCTCCATTTGATGCAGTACACCTATTGAGATGCTTTTTTCACTGCTCAAAACAGTTTTTGAACTCGTCAATTTTGATGCTTTTTAGAGTTCCTGTTATTTCTTGTTTCACCTCTTCCACATCAGCAAAATGTTTCCCATTGAGGACTTTCTTCATAGGAGGAAACAAAGAAATAAGTCTCTTGGGGTGAGTTTGGTTGAATAGGGAGGGTAGGTATAGAGGTCATGCAGTTTTTGGTAAAAACTATTGAAAACTCAGCACGGTGTGGGCAGGTTGTTTGTGTAAATCACCCATCATAAAATAAACAAGCCTGTTGAAAAAAATCGCCAAAAAAATTCACTGAAGCTGAATGCAGCCTGTCACAACAACATTAGCTGGTACACGGATGCTGATGGGTTCTTAGGACACTTGCCTAGCTGGAGAAGCCTGTACCACAAAAGGCCCGCCCCCCAACAGATAATTCTGGGTTTTTTACACACACCCTTGTTTATTATCAAATTTGAGGAGTTTTAGGTCATTAATATTTCAAATAGTTTTTCTCTTCTCTCTTTCTGTAACTTCTATTAAATGCATGTTGTCATACTTGATATTACCCCGTATGTTTTCTGAAGTTCTATTTCTTTTTTTGTTTGTTTTTTTGAGTTGGAGTCTCACTCTGTCGCCCAGACTGTAGTGCAGTGGCCGCTCCCGGCCACCACAGCCTCAACCTGCCGGGCTCCGGCGATCCTTCCGCCTCAGCCTTCCGAGTAGCCGGAATTACAGGCATGCGCTACCACGCCCGGCTGATTTTTTGATTTATTGTAGAGATGAGGTCTCACCGCCCAGGCGGGTCTCGAACCCTCAGGCTCAGGCAATCCACTCACCTCAGCCTCCCAAAGGCGCGGGATTACAGGCTGAAGTTCTATTTCTTTATAAACAATCTTTGTTCTCTGTGTCTTCAGATTGGATATATTAAATCGACCTTTCTTCAAGTTTACTGTTTCTTATGTCATCTAAAAGTTAGCTGTTGAGTCAACTTATTTTTATAACACTTTTCAATTTTAAAGTATCCATTTGATTTTCTGAAAATTGCTTGTATCGCATTGTTGGGATACCCTACTTGTTGATTCATTGACCATATATGTTCTAACTCTTTAAACATGGCTTCTTTTAATTCTTCAAGCATGTTTATACTTACTGCTTGAAGTCTTCATTGCATTCAACATCTGCATCCACTCAGGGACAGTTTCCGTTTCTTCATTTTTTGAGTAAAGCAAACATATTTTCTGTTTCTTTTCATGTCAAATGGTCTTTTGTTGAAAACTGGACATGTTACTCTGGATTCTGTGATAGCTGATGTCTTTGCTCAGTTTTTTTTATAATTCTCATATCTGTTCTTTAGATCTGACTCCTAGGGGTATCTCCTGCATTTACATAGCTCAGAGATCAGTCAGTGATTTATTAGATGGTGCGTTCAAGCACTGTGAGCTGATAAGATTTCTTCCCTCTGGTGATAAATCTGTGTTTAGTTAGGAAGCACATTTAAAGTTTAAACAGTTTCCAAGATCCCTTTTGGCATTTGCTTTCCACTATGTCCTCTTGGATTTCCCTTGCATGGATGTGTAGTCTGTCAGTCAGTTAGAGATAAATTAAGAATTTATGCCACTCATTCTTAGAAATGCTCCTTCACTTCTAAGATTTCCTTGTAAAGCATATGGCAAATTCTTTGCTTATTCCCTAATGAACCTGCAGTCCAAGGCTAGCAGAATTAAAGACTTTCTTCCTTCATTTTATATTGAGTTTGTTACTTACTGACAGACAGTTTGGCTTGTGCTAGTGTCCTTTGCTGCAAATTTTGGCTGTGCGCATCATGTGATAAAGCTCCTACTTTACATGACCAACACCATACTAACCAAGCTAGAAGTAGGTAAGAGAGCACAAAAGTCACTGCCTCACATGGGTCTTATTTGATGTTTGAGCAACTTTTCATTAATAACACATTTTCAATGTGCTTTTAGTAGTTTCCAGAGCTGTTTTTAAATATCTTGTCCAATTTTATAGTTTTTTTTGGGGGGGGGAGGGTGGAAGTTGAAAGGGGAAAGCCAGACTCTTCATTTTGTCATAATCACATACATTTTTAAAAAAATGAGCATTGAGTGACAATTTACTATAATATTTTGCTTATATATTACTTTAAGGTTGCTATAATCAGTACAATAAGAACTAAAGGAGAAATAATTTATAGGTCTATAAACAGAAGTACAAAAAAATCTGCTAAAAGATAGAGATAAGTATATGACAATGCATTGCTTAAAATGAATAAGAAAAGCTTATTTAACAAATGGTGGTGACATAACTGTTATAAACAAAATTAAATAAGTCCACCAAAAAAATACCATAAGGTAATAAATTCCCATAAATAAAAGTTTTAAATCTCAATAACTTATAAATAAAAATATTAGCAGAAAATTAGATAATTTTGACACAAAAAAGATTATTTTAAACAAAGTTATAAACACAAAAGTTCCAAATAGAGACAAAATGATACTCTAAGAGAAATAAAATTGGTAATAAATACAAAGAAAAAAATGGCACTACCCAAAATGCACCAAAAGTCATAAATGGTGAGAAAAAAACCAGCAAGGAAAAGGTGAACAGGCTTGTGTGACCATAGACAAATTGCCAATCAGATCTCTTTTTCAAAAGGTAACCTCCCACAATGAGATCACTTAGCTGACAACCTTTAGTTGATTATGCTTTTTGGATCCGTCTCTGCTACCTTACACCTCTTTATAACCCTGGCAATAATTGAACAAGGCAGTATTACAAGGACCATTTCTGCCCAAGATAGGTACAATATTTGTATCATCTCTCCCTACTGGACTGACAAAGGGTTTCTCAGAGCTACTCTTCCTACAAAATTGTTTTTTTAATCAGAATTTTCACAAGCCTTACACAGGCATCCTGGTCTGAAACTTCCCTATCCACTCTTACTCCCTCTCCTCTTTATTATTATTTTATTTTATTTTTTTGGTTACATGGATACATTGTATAGTGGTGAACAATTATAGGCTTTAAGTGCACACATCACCCCTGCTAGTGCATATTGTACCCAATAGGTGATTTACTTTCTATTACTTACCCTTTTCCCACCCCTCCCTTACTTAGTCTAAAATAGGAGACCCTCTTCTCTTATTTTTCCTGTGGAATAACAAATCTTCTTTTCTTGTAATTCTTATTCATATTCCCCATTGTTTTTCCTAAAATAAGTTTCTAAGAATTTTGAACTTAAGAACTCAGAATTATGATAAAAAAGGGTGCTTCAACGCGGTAGGTTATTACTGCAGCAAAATGATTGCTGGGGAGATAGGTTGTAGGTTATATCATTGTGCACAGTCAATAAAGTGATCAGGTTAGTTAAGATTTGGAAACATTCTACCCTTTCAATGAGAGAAGGACTTTACAGTTACTCTTCCTTAGGTAGAAAAAAACTAAAAAATTTTTTTCTAAAATAAATTATGAAATACATGATCATAAACGCGAAACAAATACCAATCATAGAGAACTAAACACAATAAACAGTTGTGTAAACAAGTCATGTGATTTCTATTGCAGAATGCTTTATCTTTTGTTTCCTTCTGCCTGAATACTTTCTATTCTTCTCTTTGTTAATTACTACTTATCTGTTTATAACAGACCAAATGTCACCCCTGGAGTGGGTCAGAAACCACTGTCAAGTGCTGTCATATACTTTTTCTTATTAGATGTCAAAATTTGTCATTTAATCATAACTTTTGTAATATTCTAAAAAGATTAGAATCTCCTCCTACAAGATTATAAATTGTATAAAATAAAAGACTGCCTCATTTGTTCATTGATGTACCTTCATCCATAACACAGGACCTTACATTAGTAGTCTCTATATAAATATTCATTAAATAATTCCATAGAAACATACGTAATTCAAATAGGATAACAACGTACACTTATGCAATTATTTAAAGTTTCCAAAAAAATTCAGTACAAAATTTTTATTCAAATTACTTAATTACTATATAAAAACAAATGTTATTATTTTCATGTAATGGATGAGCAAATTGTGCCTCTTAAAAATAGACTAGCGCAAACCATGTACAAAAGAGAGAAAAGGAATTTTGTCAATTAATGATCATCCATAATTTTTTACTTCTTACTATTCAGAGGTTGCTCCTTAGACCTAATACACTGACATTACCAGAGCTGTTAGAAATCCAAAGTCACGGTTTTCCTCTCCAAACCCACTAAATCAGAATCTTCATTTAAAAAAAGATTTCCAGGTGATCTGTATGCACATAAACTTTGACAAGATGTTTTAGGCATGTTGATCTGATGGTTTTGGTGAGTGATGGATGTAAAAATGGTGACTAGGGGTGGAACAGAGCCACATTGCTGTTATGAATAAGACAGATAGGAAACAAAAGGATGATGCAAGAATTAGGGAAAGTAAGACTTGTAAAGAGAGACAGAAAGAGAAGAAACTGCTTCAGAATGAGAACTGAAAACTGGCAAAAGATGACTAATTGAAATTTCTTAATTAATTAATTTCAGGTGAAATCTTCTCTTCACCTCTATTATGAAAGCTCCAGTAAAATATGTTTTGCTTATACTTCTGGGCAATACCAGAATAACAAAAGTGTGAGTATTTTTTATTTGGTGTTTGTTTGTTGATGACATTTTGACTGAGTGTTAATGACTTGTATAATTCTACCAACTACTTTACTCCCAAAGCAGGAAGTCCCACAAAAAGAAGATACAGAAGGCAAATGAAATAATATGGATAAAAGTTATTTAAGCATAGCAAAAGGCACTAAGTAAAAACACAGTATTTTATTGATAATATTTATAAATGAGTGAAAATAAGTTTATGGAATCTTCCCTAGAAGAATGTGAATAAAAGAATTTAAGTCTTGTGGATGCTCCCTAATTTAATTTCTCATTATTATTTTTTAAATGTCAGTTTTTTTGGAGTCAGACAAGGGCATGAAAACTTATAAAACAAAACCTGAAGACAAAAATATACTATAATGAAGATAAGAAGCAATTTATTTATGACTATAATAGGTACAAGCAATGTTTCCTGATGAATTGGGGTATAATATTTTATAAGCAAGAAAACCAATATTCATTTACATCCAAAAAGTCTTATGAGTCTTACACTATGAAGAGATGGAAATATGCATATGACATACTCTCTTACCTCAAATATCTTAGAAGATTCTCCAGATCATGTATATACAATTGTGGATGTTGCTTTTGTAGAGAAATTATTCTGGAATGCTGTTTACTTAAATCTTCATAAATACTCTTTCTCTTAAATGAATATACAGATTCACCTCCTAAACACAGATTATAAGTATACTATTTAATAGTCAAGACATTCTTTTTTAAATTAACGACAGAAATCCTAATAATTAAATAAAATATTAATGCCTTGTGTAATAAAAAAATTACAAGGTCAGAGATACTTTTAAGCAAAGCAGGAGCCTGGCATGAAAACAATGCCATCAGAATTATGTCGCTCTTTTCCTCCCAGATTTGTCTCTGCTTCCTGGATTTTCCTTTATTCTTAGGCAGGCTTTCACTATATGATAGTAATTAGCTGGTGCGCTCTTCAGCATCCAGAAGCTTCAGGAGCTGAGACCTTCTTTCCACATCCACACTGCTTTCAAAATTGATAATGGCCGGGCTCGGTGGCTCACCCTGTAATCCCGCGCCTTTGGGAGGCTGAGGTGAGTGGATTGCCTGAGCCCGCAGGTTCGAGACCCGCCTGGGCAGCGAGACCTCATCTCTACAATAAATCAAAAAATCAGCCGGGGGTGGTAGCGTGCCTGTAATTCTGGCTATTAGGAAGGCTGAGGCGGAAGGATCGCCGGAGTCCAGCAGGTCGAGGCTGCGGGGGCCAGGAGCGGCCACTGCACTCCAGTCTGGGCGACAGAGTGAGACTCCAATGCAAAAAAAAAAAATTTGATAATGACTGCTCCACTTGAGTTATATGCACACTCCTGAACCATGCACTCAATACAAGGATATAGAGTATTATCATTGGCTCTCCCAAAGCAGAAAAAACTTCAATTGACAACTCCTGCAGATAAAGCCATTGCAGATTTAAAAGTAAACTAGTGATTTCCTACCAGAAGACAGGAAAGAGAAGAAAGACAAATAAGGAAAACAAGTTCTTTAGGACAGGGGTCCTCAACCTCTGGGGAGCAGACCAGTGCTGGACTGTGGATGTTAGAAACCAGATTGTCCTTCTTTATAGCTGCATAATATTCCATTGTGTATATGTACCACATTTTTAAAAATCCAATCCAGCTTCGATGGTTGGTTCTTTCGCAGCAACTTGGATGAATTTAGAGTCAATCGCACTCAGTGATCTATCACAGAAACAAAGAACAGAGTACCATATGTTTTCACTGATAAGTGAACCTCGAACAATTATTATAGTACTATAAGAAAGGGACTGGCAGGAGTGGGAAACTGTCAGGAGGGGGGTGTGATTGGCAATTGAGGGAAACTGTTAAGGGAGGGAGGAGCATCCCTCATCAACAAGGGTACCTGCATAATCAACGTTTGCATACCTAACACTGAATTGTACTCCACATCTTATAATAACAATTAAAAAAAAAGAAACCGGATTGCCTGAGCACAGGGGTTCAAGACCAATCTTAGGCAACTTAGTGTGACCTCATCTCTACAATATATCAAGAAATTAGGCGGGCATGGTAGTGCGTGTCTGTAGTTCCGGCTGCATAGAAGGCTGAGTCGGAAGGATGCCCTGAACCCAGCAGGTCGACACTGGGGTGGCTGTGAGTGTGCCACTGCACTCCAGCTTGGGCGATGGAGTGTGACTCAAAAACAAACAAGCAAACATAAAGAAAAGAAAAGAAACCGGACCACACAGCAGGTGGTGAGCTGCGGGTGAGTGGAGCTCTGTTTTCATGAAGACAGGAGTGGCATTAGATTCTCATAGAAGCAGGAACCCCACTGTGAATTGCACATGTGAGGGATCTAGGCTGCATGCTCCTTAGGAGAATTTAATGTCTGATGATCCCTTCTCACCTCCCTCCCAAACCCTAGCACCCCCAGCCACCCCATTCATGGAAAAACTGTCTCCCACAAAACCAGTCTCTGATGCCAAAAAAGATTGGGGACTGCTTTAGAGAGTATGTTTGCATGTTGGTGCATGCTTTATAGCACCTCCCATTGCTGTCCAAGGTGATATGGAGTGCAAAATCCTAATTTATCTTGAAATAACTTCATCTGTAAATGAACATGTACATTATGTTTTTCTTGAAAAGTAAAATGTGCTTTATGAGAAGTGTGTTTGCACTGAGATTTCAAAGAATTAGTTCTGAGAAAGCTCGTTTCATTCAACAGAAACTTTTATTCTTGGTTGAGATTAATTTTGTATTTTTTCCTTATTGAAAGCAATGGCAGAAAACTAGTGAAACTGCAGATTAATCTTAAATCTTAATAATGTCAAAACCATGCCTAGTACCTGAATGTCCTCCTTTATCCTTCTCAACAAAAAGTTGCTAAGCTATACTTTGCTGAATTTGAAGTCATCACATGACAGTTTAATCAACTCTTTCCTTTCCTTTGCCAAGAAGCCATCTGGCAATGTGTCTTTTTCACTGAAAATGTGTCCCTGATCCAATTTTCATTTGTTACCCTGTCGAGAAAGCATTCATTCCAATGGGGAACTAAATTTGAACAGTGTTCTTTTATGCCAGCACTAAGGATGAATTTTCACTTTATTTTCAATGAGTACATTTTTTTTAAGGTTATGGAATGATTGGCAATTCTTTTTTGCTACTTTTGTATGTTCTGCTGATGTTGCTTTCTTGCTGCTTTTGTTTTCTCATGAACATTCAAAGGCAGGCTTTTTCGTTCTAGTATACTGGCGTCTCCCTCTTTCATTTTGGTGTGTGAACAAGTCAGTTAAATAGACTCTGTTTCACAGACATAATGCAGCCGTAAAGAAGTGAACACGTTAAAAATAAAATAAATGTGCATCTCAGCATAGACTTTCAAGAAAGAGAATCAAGTTCTTTGGAAATATTTATTTCAAAAAGATAGATAATAAACTTTTCAAAATGCTTTTTCTTTTTTTCATTACACTCTCCAAAAATATGACCAAAATGTAGTTTATTTTTCCCTCAAATCAAATTAACTTCTTTCATAAATATCTTTGGTTATAAAAGACATTTTATGATATACTGAATTAGGGCATATGAAAAAGAATGAATGAATTCAACAAAATGTATACAATTCTGTTTAACTATAAAAAAATAAGTAATCAGGGAAATGGGCCAGATACAGCATAAATAAATAGGATTAAAGAAAGCAAGAGCTATAAAATATTGTTTTAAAACTTTGTAGTTTACTGTATGAAAAAAGCATAGCAAATGCAAATTAGCCAGCTTGCCTGCAAGTTCTTTCATCCTTTACTTCAAAACTTCTTGTTTTACACAGGCAGGTGCCCTCTCTGTTGAAAGCCTTCATTGACCCTTTGTTCTACTTCTGTATATATCTCTACCATAACATTTACCATACTGTCTTGCTACTATATGCTTAAGTTTTTGTGTTCTATCAAGATGTTAACGCCTATAGTATAAAGTCTTTATTTCACTATCTTTGTGCCAATTTCTGGCATGATGGTTAATATGTAACATACAATCAATTAATATAAAGATAAATTAATTAATAAAAGATGCACTTCTCAAAAGTTTCCAGAGAACAACAACACTCCGCAGTCCTAGAGAAGAGGAAAAAAATAAAAGTTAATTTAAAATCTCAGAAATATGCACTTATATGAGCAGCCTGAGAGATTTGCAGTGTTTGCTAGTAAACATGCACAAGTATCATAAATACAAGCCATCGATAGTCTAAATAAAAGTGTGAAAGAATTTGAGAAATGGCACTGCACATTTAGTTTACTAAGGAGAATGAAAGTTAATAAATAAGATGGGCAAAACAACAAAATCTGGAGTTAAAACCGTTTTGAGCAGTTTTCAGATAATCAAAGATGTCAGTCAGATTAGCCAAGTAGCCCAAAGCAGAATAAGGAGACAAACCAAACATTCAAATGAAAGAAAATAAAAGGTTCCTAATATAAAATCTTAAACAAAACCTTCAGAAGAAAGAGTAGTTAGATCATTTCAAACCTAGAAAAAAAGAGAATGCTCATTGAAACTAACAAGAAAAAAAAAAAAGTCCAATTACTGGTTTTTGGAGAAAAGGCCTAACTATTTTATGTGGAAAATTTATATAAGTGTTAGACTGTATGCAGTGGCCTATAATCCCAGAGGTTGAGGAGGTCCAGGTGCAAGGATCACTTGAAACCAGGAGATCAACACCATCCTGGGCAACAGGCTGGACGTCCATCTCCACACACATGCAAAAATACACCAAGTTAGCCAGGCATGCCTGTAGTCCCAGCTGCTTGGGAGACTGAAGTGGGAGGATCACTTGGACTCAGGAGTTCAAGACTGCAGTGTGCTATGATCATGTCACTATACTCTAGTCTGGATGACAGAGAAAAATCCTGAAAAAAACAAAAGAAAACGCTAAATAATAGTTATAACTGACTTAAAGCTAAGACTAATAGTTTAATTTAGGGCAAATTAGCTATTTCTAAAGTAATATATTTGATGTCAGAAGTCCCCTTTTAAACAATGGAGAGCTAGGCTAGTGGTAAAGGAGCCAGAAATTATGTTATTTGAGAACAGAATAGTTCATTATAATTGCAATGTTTATATATCTAATTAAAATTGCCTGTTAATAAAAATGAAATCATAAAGTTATCTTTCCGTTACTGGAAAAACACTTAGCAGAAAAAGGGCAAATATCTTTGCAATGCTATAGAAGAGATTGCTGCATTGGTGAGCTTCTCAATTAGTGACCTTTAACAGTCTCTCTCACCCTTAAGATATATCATTTTGGATAGCAAATATGAATGGACTTTTGTAAAATATTTTATGGCTCTAAATTAAAGACTTGAGAATCTTCATATCTCATCAATCCAGTTACTTTCTAAGTACTATTATTTTCATCATTTTAAAAATATATCCTAGTCGGGCTTGGTGGCTCAGCCTGTAATCCCACGCCTTTGGGAGGCTGAGATGAGTGAATTGCCTGAGCCCGCAGTTTCGAAACCCACCTGGGCAGGCGAGACCTCATCTCTACAATAAATCAAAAAATTAGTCCGGCGTGGTAGCGCTCACCTGTAATTCCGGCTACTCTGAAAGTTGAGGGGGAAGAATCGCCAGAACCCAGCAGATCGACGCTGCGGTGGTCGGGAGCGGCCACTGCACTCCGGTCTGGGTGACAGTGTGAGACTCCAACTCAAAAAAAAAAATATATATATATATACATATATATATATATATATGTATATATATATCCTTTTAATTTCCATCTACAGCTCTTACTGCTTTCATTCAAATTCTCATCCCCTCTGATTCCCTTGCCTCCAAGATCTCCATTCTCCAAACTGCCCTAATAATTTTTTAAATAGTATAAAACAGAAATCAGTTTTGCCTTTCGTCTAATGAAATCAAATATGAAGAAAAGCATAAGTGTTATTTTGTTTTTGTATTAAAATGATTGGATTCAAAATATAACAATATTGCCGGGCTCGGTGGCTCAGCCTGTAATCCCAGCACTTTGGGAGGCTGAGGCAAGTGGATGGCCTGAGCCCATGGGTTCAAAACCAGCCTGGACAACTTGGTGAGACCTTGTCTCTACAGTAAATCAAAAGATTAGCTGGGTGTGGTAGCGTGAGCCTGTAGTTCTAGCTACTTGGGAGGCTGAACCCAGCAGGTTGAGGCTGCACTCCAGTCTGGGCGACAGAATGAGACTCCAACTCAAAAAAATATATATAATATATATATAATTGTTATATATAATTGTTATATATATATATGTTATATATATATAATTGTTAAATATATATATAATTATATATATATATTTTATATATATAAAACAATATCATAACAAAACATAACAAAATATCATGAATTGGATACCTTATAAACAAGAGAGATTTATTTCTCACAGCTCTAGATGTTGAGAAGTCCAAAATCAAGGTTCTGGCATAATCAGTGCTGAGTAGGAGATTTCTGGTTCATAGATCTTCTAGCTGTGTTTTCATGTGGTAGAAGATGTGAGGAGTCTCTCTTGACCCTCTATTATACGATTACTTAAACCATTCATGAAATTTCCCCTCTCTCTCATTATTGAAGTTTGTATACTGCATGGGCTTCATTATATGACTGTCCCTGGCCAGTAGAATGTTGGGAGCTGGCCACGGAGGCCCACTGAGCATTAGGGATAAGGAAGGGCCGTTGACCCCGAGACCACTAGGATGCGTTCGGGAGCTATTGATCCTATTTCCTCCCCCTTTATACTCAGCACTAACCAGATTAAGCTCCCGTGAGCTCAAAACATAGAAACTCTGAGATCAGGACGAACACAAGCTAACTTTAGAAGCTCATTGCTCCCATTCTTCCACAAACTGCAGTTTTGGCTTTCACACAACTTATAATTCAAACTTGGGTCACATCTAAGAGCCTTAGTATTGGTCACAGGCTTCTGGGTCATGATCTTAGGATTTATTGAAGGTGTAAATTGTAGAATACAGTTTTAGAAGACAGCCATTTTGTTGAAAGAATGAGGCTGGGGTTACTTGCAGGTAATCCACTGTGAACTTTGGACTGGGCCACATTCCAAACATTCTGGGATGGGCCACTTTCATTTGTAAAGTAAATACTTAAGCTTCTATAGAATTGTTTAACTTGGCATAAATCAATCAGCTTAGGATGAAAAAGGTTTATAGAATGTGTCAGTCACAGATTAGGTTATCCTTTGATATGGGATTTTAAGATTATCATATGAAAAGGGTTTAAAGGCAATCATTGATTAAGTTTTCATGGATTAAGGTTTCTGGTGGGTGGGGAATGCCCATCCCACATCTGACTTTTTGTATAAAAGACCCGTTGTAATTCCCAGTAACACACATCGCTTCTGCACTAGACTGGAGTCCAGTTTCTCTCTCTCTCTCTTTCTCTCTCTCTCTCTCTCTCTCTCTCTCTCTCTCTTTCTCTCTTTCTTCTTCCCCCCAATTGCCAATGCCGTCTCCACCTTTGGGGTACTCTGAACCCAGCTAGAGCTGGTCCCCAGCAGTGGAACATCAACTTATTTAAACGAGCAAGACCTAGTTATCTCCCAAAGTCCCTACTTCTTTATATCATCAACTTGGGTGCTAGGATCTCAACATATAACTTTTGGAGGTGGGGACACAAACATTCAGACCATAGTAAGTCCCAACCTTGGGCATGTTCAGTGAATGAAGAGGAAGAAGATGAATTAGGTGCCATATTCTGCTATGCATTAGCTCTTCTTGGATCAGTTTACCATGGGGGCAGGAAGTACAAGAAAATCAGAGGCAGCATGGTGGCTGGACTGGAATTGAGTAAGGTGTAGAGAGAGAGGGACCCACGTCAAGTGTCTGCCAAAACGCACACCAATAAATGGGGCTTAATCAGTGCCCTGGAATGGGACTCAATCTGAATATCATTCCTTCTTGTCATTTAAAACAGAAATCAAGTCAGGAGAGATGGTTTAGGAGAGAGAAAGGGTAGAATCTTCAAAAGTTTTCCACTTGGCCGTACAATAAGGTCCTACCACATGCTGGTAGTTAACTTCAATTCATTTTCTACTATTTTGTGGTGATGATGCATTGGGTTATTGTCTGGCCAGGTATTTACTCCCCTGTCTCTCATCCTTGATATTAGTATACACTCATGCCCTGCATAGGCTTGGTCCTTGTGTCTTGGTCTGGCCAGTGGAATATGAGTGCATGCTAAGCAAACAAAGGTTTTAAATGTGTCTTCATATTTTGGCTCGTTGTGTTTCATTCATTCTATTCTCCACAAGAACATGTCCCAGGTGGCCACCAGTAAAAAGAGAATGAGAGAAATATAGAACAGATCTCATTCCAACCAATAGCTTGGAGACAGGCCCAGATGCTTCAAAGCCTGAAGCACAGCCACCAAGCCCAGCCAAGACTAGATCAACTGAACTATGTGCAAGAATTAATTTCTTACTTTTTATGCCACTGAGATCCTAAAATTGTTTCTTATGTAGTGAAAAGTAATATATGTACTGATATACTGCATTGTAACTATTGCATGTGTTTACTTTTATGTGACAATCATTAATTCAGCCAGCCACCAAAATAACATTTCTTCATTTTTCCACCTATGTGACAACCTTAAATAAAATAAGTGGTGCTTAGAATTAAATGTGAAACAGTAACAGAAGAAATAAAGAGTCTAGGAACAGAGTGAATATAAAAACTCAAAATATTAAGAAATGTATGCTCAGAGTATTCATATGTGTTCTCTTTGAAACTCAATCATAAAACCAACTTATTTGGCATTGTTAAACTTTGATACGATTTAATTCTCCATTGCCACAAAATTCACTGGTAAAATTTTGCCATGAATACATAAACTACTAGAAAATTTCCAACAAACTTTATTAAGAAATAAAAAATAATTTTTAGTATGCACAAAACCTTCACGAATTACTTAGCATCTTCTATTTATGGTTTTTTCGTCAGTTATCAATATATCTTTGAATTAACGTTCAGTTCCTATTTTCTCCCTAAGAGGATGCCAATTATTTATTTATTTTTATTTTTATTTTCTTTGAGTTGGAGTCTCACTCTGTCGCCCATACTGGAGTGCAGTGACCTCGACCTGCTGGACTCCGGCGATCCTTCTGCCTCAGCCTTCCGAGTAGCCGGAATTACAGGCGTGCACTATCACGCCCGGCTGATTTTTTGATTTATTGTAGAGATGAGGCCCCGCTACCCAGGCGGGTCTCGAACCTGTGGGCTCAAGCAATCCACTCACCTCAGCCTCCCAAAGGCACAGGATTATAGGGTAAGCCACCGAGCCCGGCTGCCAGTGATTATTAAAGCATGCTATATTTAGAAAGTAGTTGTGAATATAAAGGTGAGAGAGAGTTGGTGCTAGAAATTGAATAATACTTATGAAATATGAAATAATGGTATAAGTATTATTCACATTAATTATTACAGACTTTGAAAGTGTGCAGAAGTGAAGAACAAAAACAAATGAAAAATAAACCTGAGGATGAATCCAGAATAATAGAAAGATTTCTATGTTATGACCCAAAAGTGATCAGTCAGAAAGAGGAGAACTAATCTGGAAAGAAAGATAATATCTTCAAATATGCTGGTCAGAGGTGCAAAATATTTTTTGTTGTTCACTTTTTGTTATAGATTCAGATGGAAGTACTAAATTTAATTATAACCACTATTATCAATCCAACTGGCACATGTATGCAAAAAAGTTATGACATGCGTTATTTTAATTCCTCCTGCCTACTTAAACTCTTAATCTGATATATTAGACTTTAAAAATAATTTGAAGTAAGAAGAAGAAAAGGAGGCAAAGGAAAAGAAGTAGGAGGAAAAGAAGGAGGCAAAAGAAAAATAAATTGTCCCCTTTTGCCCAGTAATAAATTACCTATTTTCCAAGCATTACTTTATAAATATTATGAACATTATTACAGTTAGTAAATTGTCACATTTGCTGTGTGCTTGCTGATTTTTCTATATTTCACT
Organism: Carlito syrichta; assembly: GCF_000164805.1. Taxonomy (NCBI): domain Eukaryota; kingdom Metazoa; phylum Chordata; class Mammalia; order Primates; family Tarsiidae; genus Carlito; species Carlito syrichta. The sequence goes on along the minus strand of NW_007101304.1, from coordinate 32,159 downwards.
GATGAGTAAACTGAGGCAAAAAGAGGTTAGGAATCATCCTTTGATGTAACAAAACTGGAAAACATGCTCTCAGAATTGAACCCCACATCGCCTCACCTGTGACTCTTCTTGTTGGAAATCAGTCATCAGCATAATAAAGAAAAGCTGCTCCTTCTGGTCAGAGATAAAATTAAATGTACAATTTCCCTAAGAAATTATTATGTACATCAATTAAATTATTTGTCACAAGAATGGGAGTATCCTAAGGAAAAAAATTAATTTTTCAGTGAATTTTAACCCAAATACAATTTGATTTTAAATCATTACACATAGACTATTTTATATCACCACATATTCTAACCCAGGAGTTATGAGATGTCATGATTCCCCATAAAACATTTTTTCTATGTTCAGCAATTTTTGAGCAGAGTATAATATAGGGAAAGAAACGGAGAGACCAATACTTTCCACAAATTGCTATCTCATACATTTTTGATATCCACTTATATATATTTTTATTAGTTGTAAGATGTAAAATATACCATGAATTATATGAACTAAGAGAGTTCTAGAAACCACTAACATTTTTTAAAAAAGTTGGAGATCTATTCCTGTGTTTCTAAATTACAGGTTTATAAAAAATATACGTGTTTCTCCCTTCTGCTCAGAAACAAAGAACTGAGTATCTTACTCATAAGCGGACCTTGAGCAATTATCGTAATACTATAAGAAAAGGATTGGCTGTAGTGAGAAACTGCCAGGGGAGAGGGGCAGGATTGGCAGTAATGGGAAACTGCCAGGGGAGGGGGGGCACACCTCATCAATGAGGGTAACTGCATAGTGAACATTGTATATCTAACCCTGAATTGTGCCCCACATCTTTAAAATTAAAAAATATAAGCCAGGCTCGGTGGCTCAGCCTGTAATCCCACTCCTTTGGGAGGCTGAGGTGAATGAATTGCCTGATCCCACGGGTTCGAGACCCGCCTGGGCAACTTGGCGAGACCTCATCTCTACAATAAATCAAAAAAATTAGCCGGGCATGGTAGTGCACGCCTGTAGTTCCAGCTACTTGGAAGGCTGAGGCGGAAGGATCGCCAGAGCCCAGCAGGTCGAGGCTGCGGTGGCCGGGAGTGGTCACTGCACTCCAGTCTGGGTGACAGTGAGACTCCAACTCAAAAAAAAAACAAAGTAAAAAGAAAACATTTTTCTCTTCTCCTGGTTTGTTCTCTCCTTACCCTAATCTCAAGAATCACTGCTTTAATTAACCATAATTACTGATAAGATTCTGTAGATGCCACAAACATTTTGGCCTTCTGAACTTCTGAAATTGGGCAACCCCATCTACAAATAAGTTTAAATAATATGTCTAATGTTACATAATTAATTATTGCAGAGATAGGAAAGATCTCATCCTAATAATCTTATCTCCATCCTAACATGATTTCTTCTACAATGTTGGTGTTTATGTAGTGGAATAATAGTGGATATGCTGGTCAACTTGTTAGAGAGTGATCAACATTCCTTCTACTTCCTCTCTAGTCATGGGTGTCTGGACAGAGTAGTTTCCTTTATATTTTTTCCCACCAGCTGTTAGGACTCCAAAACAAACAAACAAACAAACAAAAAACCACACAATAGGAGTATCCAGAAGTCAATTTAGGGTACCTTGAAAAAATAGAAATTTTGATATCAATGAGTCCTAGAAATTGTGTCTCCTTCTGTCCCTCCATGGTGCTCAAGTTCATATATGTGGATGCAGAAACATTTAGTATAAAAAGTAGATACAAGGGATAATAGATTAGAATACTTGTAAGTCCTAGGGCAGTCAGGCCTGATATTACTCATTAGATAGCAATGAAAAATGTGTTGATTAGAAAGGAAGTGGTGATTGGAAATTTTTTAAGGTGTAGTGGCAAATTTAGTGGTAATATCCAAGAAAGCGTGCTTTAGCTGATGCAGTTCTCAACAGTCTGTCCATTAAGCAAGAGAATCCTGGTTGTAAAATGGATGTAAGAGATTGTCATAAAGTGAAGTCTTTATGTTTGCTTCCTCCAGCTCTCCCTGTTGTAATTCTAGGACCACCAATCATTATTCAGTTTATAATTTGGTTTCTTGTATAAATCTATTCACCAGGACAAAATGTGAAAATCATGTGATGAAATGTCTCATTTAAAATGAGTAAATCAGCCTTCTGTTTTTTATAAAGAAATCTGCTTATCTTGGTTAATGAAAATTGGGCTCTGAGAGATTGATGTACTCAGTGTTTTAACACAATTAAATCAGAGTTGCAGACTCTTCAGAGTCTTGTAACATAGGAAATTCACTAAGGCAATAAAGGGCTCCTGTGAGGCCTTTTGGGAGTCAACTTAAGCCTCAGTCCTGGAAGTGACACCTCAGTATTGTCTAGTGACTGAGAGAAAAACAATTATATATTTTTTTACATTTCATGTTTGTTTATTCAACAAATATTTATCGTCTGCCTACCATGAACCAAATATATATTTCTGATATATCTTGAATCCTATTCAATACTCTATATTCTGGCAATGTTTTCACTTACTTGAATTATTTCAAACTTTGCATATTTTGTATTATTTCATTGATGCAGTAATTGGTTTTATCTGATCCACTGAAATGTCTGTATATTTGGATAGTTATTTGCATAAAAAGAAATATTCTTGTTACATTTGATAATGTTAGATCAGTATGCCTTTGTCTTCTTAAATTTCCATATTTACATTTGTAGTTGGACTGACTCTTTAGTATATTGTTTTACTGCCATTCTTGTGACCTGTAGTGCTATACATTTTTTATTTCTGTGTGAAATAAAGACAATATTAGAAATGATTGATTTTCATAATGCAATTTAAAAGCTCAAAATCATAATGATGTAATCAAAATAAAAATTATGCCATATAATTTTGCATTGTAATGAACATTATATTATCTCTAAATATATCACTTGGTCTTTTGCTTTAATCTAAACAACTTGGTAAGATATGGAAGCGATGAATCTAACTAAATGGAATCTGCCAATGAAGGCATCTAGTCCTTTGCCCATCCTTTATTTTTTCTGAAAGAAGTTACAGATTTATGGGATGAGATTGAATAGTAAAGTAGTAATTCACAATCAACATTCTTCAAAGCACTGCATCACTAGTATTTATTTATTTTTGAGTTGGCGTCTCACTCTGTCACCCAGACTGGAATGCAGTGGCTGCTCCCCGCCACCGCAGCCTCAACCTGCTAGACTCCGGAGATCTTTTGCCTCTGCCTTCCAAATAGCTGCTAATTTTTTGATTTTATTGTAGAGATGAGGTCTCGCCAAGTTGCCCAGGCGGGTCTTGAACCCGCAGGGTCAGGCAATCTACTCACCTCAGCCTCCCAAAGCGCAGGATTACAGGCTGAGCCACTGAGCCCGGCATAGTATTTAAAAATAATAGAATTAAAGTTGTATGCCAGAGAGTGAATGGGCTCAGATAGAAGAGCTCTTTCCTAATAGCACCCAGCTGTGTGATAAGTACTTCAAAGGAAACTAAGCTAAACATTAAACATGCAATTATGTCTGTTTTGTAGTCTTCAAATATATTAATTTTATAAATATGTTCTTTCAAATTTTCTGTAGAATAATTTTATAGAGTCTTCCAAACCAATGAATGTATTAATCCTTAATTATAGATGGTTTCATAAAGCAAATATTGGTAATCACTCAGAAATCATAATCTGTAATAACTTATGATCCAAATATTTATTTTAAAGCTGATAAACCACATAATAGAGACAAATTTAAGCCTAATATTCATATATTGTGTAGAAACAAGATCTCTGATATCTTTGACCCAAATAAAATATGCATAGCTTTCTGTAACACTCTCTTATTTTTATAACTCATTAATTTAACATAATTATATTATAATGAGTTTAGGACTTAGCTAATTCATCATTAAACCAATTAGTTCATTACTCAAATAAATTGTATGTGCCTACTGAGTATAACATCTGAGCTGGCATGATAGATTCAAACATCCACCTAGTTCTCTGCCATGCTTTCTTGAGAGGCAACTTAGAAGGCAATTAGAAGTCTTGACTCTGGGAGTCAAAACACCCGAGTTTGTATTCTGGTGTCATCCATTCACTAATTTTTTTGACCATCAGCAAGTTTTTTGTCCTTTTCAGCCTTTGTTTTATTTTCTGTGAAATGAAGACAGTGATAGTACTAAAACTCACATTTAGTACTATCTAGATACTAAATAAGAAACCTGAGCAATGTATTTAGGCTAATGTATTTATTAAAATACATTAGGTATTTTAATAAATACAGACTGTTTACCTATTGGTTACCCTTGTCTTCTGATAGAGTTGGGTGTTTGATAGACTAAACAAAATGAATAAAATCCACAAGTTGGGATAAAAATGAAATATAGAACAAAAATAAATTCTATAAGACATGTAAGAAAAGCTGGTTACCATAGTCAAGAAATTAATTTGTCTTTAAGTTTCTTGGTTGTTAAAGCAATTTTTATTTATTTTTTAAAATATATGAATAAATTGTAGATAGAGATTACAGTCTAGAACTGTCTTTGTACAAAGAATTTTTTAAAGTTTTATAGAGTTAGCAATATTATATAATCTGAGCTAATTGCTGAGATATAATCACAATAACAACTTAATACCTCTTGATACTATAGACAGCAATCACGCTCGTGTATCCTTTAGGTGAGTCCTGAACATGATATTTTTGTGCCCATGTCTGTATTTTAGGTATTGGACAATCAATGCACTTACTTTTAAATTTTTCATTGTGTAAGATATAAAGTCATTTTAATTAAACAGTTCATATATAGTGTAGTTGAACTTACTGTAAAAATAGTAGCTACATTTTATATTCTAGAGACAATGTTGATTTTAACTGTTCTTTGTTTTGTTTTTTATTGAATGGAATCATTTCAGTGATGGCAACTTTGGAGACAACAGATTTGCGACTCATCACTCATATCCTGGTCTCACATCCAATAGTTTCTAACTATTCATTAATTTAATATCAAATTTATATTTAAATGTTCTTGGATGCATTTATTTTGAATATTTGCTACTTAAAAACTTGGGTAATTTTTGAAATAACTTTTTTAGCACAGTAAGTTGCCATTTTTATTCTTGATGGTGAATTGTATTTATGGAACCCTCATTCCATTTGACAATTCTGTCTAAACTCAGTGGAACTTTTCAGAAAACCAGGTAGGTGCTTTGGAACTTCTCCCTGTCCTCCTCGGGTTTATCTTCCGCCTAACTATTTAGCCTAAAATTCTTTCAGTACAGTTTAGTTTTCTGTTTTTTAAGACACTAATTAATATTATGAAAATAGTAGTGTTTTTGATAAATTAATTTTTGATTTATCGTTCTTTAAATCCTCTGTTTCATTTTAAAAGGTCCAAATGGTTACTCTGTTCATTTTATATCTCCAGGTTTTAAATTGTTATGAATCTGGTATTTAACTCTACAAAATGCATTGTATGGATGAGTAGGAGATTAAGTAAAAATTATTTAAAGCGGATATTGCATTTTATTTTGTCATTTTTTTATTTGGGGATTTCTTTAGATATTTTTAAAAATATATACTTTTCCTAGAATCTCTTTTAAAATTTAAAGTACTGTCTATGGTCCATAATGCTCCACATAATTCTATGCTTGAAGATCATTCTAAGTTCATTTTCTTTCTTTTACTCTTTCTTTCTATGTGTTTCAATTACACTGGTTTTTTTGCTCTTCCTCAGATATGCTTTCCTCACAGTGTCTCCTCTGTGTTCTCTTCTGGAGTCTTCCCAAATGGTAGCATGACTTGCTTCAGCATGTCTTCTAGACATTGGTCAAATGCCATTGTCTCAGCAAGGCATTGCTTGAGTACCCTATTAAAAGTGCACTTCCATTGATTCTCCTTTCCTTCGCTTTTTAAGTTTTCTTTATGGTACATATCACCACTTGAAATTTCATTATTTATTTGTGTATCTGTTTATTATCTTCCTTGTCCAATGAAATAGAAGTACCAGGTCATGTGAACCTTATCAATTTGTACTCCAGTGCATTGTCAGAGTTTACAAGAGTGCCTGGTAGGCATTAGATTCATTTTATCAAATTAACAAATTAATTAATATTTTCAAGTATTCTCATTTGTCTTATCAGGTGTAGATATATTCATATATTCTCATCTATCTTATCAGGTGTAGATTTGTCTAGGCGAGTTTTGAATTCTGCACATCTCCTGACTATGTGATATATCTTCCAACTTACTTAAAAATATTACTATTTTAAAAATGAGTACCTCTTTGTAAAAATTAATGTAATTATAATTATAATTAATATAATTATAATTAATGTAATAATAACAATGTTATTGTTATTCAATAGTGGAAGGTTCTATTGTACTTTTGTTGTTATTGAAATGCAAGTCTGGAAGAAAACAAAACAGTCTTATAGCTGTGGGAAAGGTTAAGACACTAGAATTCAAAGAACCCCTTCTAAATGAGTTTCTTCTTTTTTTTTTTTTTTTGTTTTTTGTTTTTTGTTTTCGTTTTTGAGTTGGAGTCTCACTCTGTCGCCCAGACTGGAGTGCAGTGGCCGCTCCCGGCCACCGCAGCCTCTACCCGCTGGGTTCCGGCGATCCTTCCGCCTCAGCCTTCCAAGTAGCCGGAATTACAGGCATGCGCTACCACGCCCGGCTGATTTTTTGATTTTATTGTAGAGATGAGGTCTCGCTGCCCAGGCGGGTCTCGAACCCACGGGCTCAGGCAATCCACTCACCTCAGCCAACCAAAGGCGCAGGATGACAGGCTGAGCCACCGAGCCCGGCTTAGAGTTTCTTCTTTTTATCATTGACTTGGAATAAATATTTAGAGGTTCATTCTCATTCTCGATTAAATGGTTTACTCTCAAATATTATCATATATCAACGTATTATCTCCTAAAGGCACTTACATTTTCATTCTTATTGCCTCACTATATTTTTCTTTTCTTTTCAGTATTATGTTTTACTCTTAGAGTCAATTCCTGAATCCTTGAAAATCTTACCCAAATTTTATTTAATCCTTTAGGCTCCTGAAATATTAAGGAATGTCTATCTTGACCACATGTCTATGTGTCTGATTATACATGACATATGCGTTAATAAAAAGCTGATGAGTAATTTTTGAATCTAAAATATATTTAACATGACAGATTCCTATAAACCTGCTTATGAATCAGATGGCAGCATAATCTTATATTGGCAAACGTGAAAAGCAAAGTTATGATTTTATGCTAATACTGTGTATTTGATGGCTGCTCAAGGAAATAACTATAGTAAGATTGATCTGAAGAGAGTAAAGTCAGTTCCTTTCAATAAATGATTTTGACCACAAAAATACTTCTTTTTTATTGGAAAAAAAATAATTTCTTCAAAACTGAGGAAAGAAAACTAATTTTTTTTCAAAGTCAAGGTCTCACTATTTCGCCTGGGGTAGAGTACAGCAGCACAGTCACGGCTGACCACAGCCTCAAACTTCTGGGCTCAAGTGATCCTCCCACCTCAACCTCTCAAGTAGCTGGGACTACAGCCATATGTCAAAACATCTGACTAAATTTTTTTTTGTATCCATGAGGTATTGTTATGTTGTCTGGCCTCAAGTGATCCTTCTGCCTCAGCCTCTCAAAGTGCTGAGTTTACAGGTGTGATACACAATGCCAGGCCAGAAAACTTTTTATTTCAAAGTTTTATCTAAAACAGCATGAGTAGTAGCACAAAAAAGTGGGAATTTGTTTTCTTAAGAAAGTTTTTAAATTAACTTTTTGTAGAATGTAATATAATATGACATTCAAAGTGAGCAACAATCTAGATCATTTGATTTAATATATAATCATTTTTCAATTTAGAGCCACCAGAACAGATATTTTAATCTTGGCCTAATCTTTATAACACAAAGTAGAAAATATTACACATTAATTATTTGTATGCATCTAATTATAAAAACTCTTTATGGGGAAAGGTAAGGAACTGGACAAAAGCATTCTAATTTAAGAGTAAGTGCTAAATAGTCTTACTCACAAAGAAAAGATACCATAATACCCAGAAATGGACTACAGAATAAATAAAAATCTTATCTATTTCTATTAGGTATTATTTAATTGAACATTGGACAGTTAAATTTCCAATGATGAAACTTTTATGTTGTGTGATATTGGGCATTATGATTAAGAAATCCACTATTTAACTTTATTATTTTTAATCCAAACGCTTTGAAGATCTTTGTAGTATGTCCATGTAACAAACATACAGTTTGTACTCTCTGAATTAAAAATAAAAAGATATCAGCTAGCTTTGGTCTTCTAAGAAAAAAGACTGAAAATAAAGTAAATTTGTAGCCTTGACCACACAACTTCATCTTCTGTACTTTTCCTCACTTTTTGGCCCTTCTTCCTAGATCCCCCACTCCCCATTGTAGATAGTCAAGATCATTTCAGAACTCCTATAGCGTTCTGCTCTCTGCTAGAAAACTAATAGAGAGACATTTATCAAGATACTGATAATCACACATTACCTAATCAGACACACATTGTAAAGTATTTTGTTAAAAAATATTTTGACACAGTGATTTTCAAACTAAATCATTGGAGTCATGGTAAGACATATTAGAGAGTACATTATTGTAGATAATATTATTATTTAGAAGAATAATATAAGATGGATCATTAATACTGCTTTTTTATTATTATAAAGATGCGGGGTGAATTCAGGGTTACGTATACAACGTTGATCATGCGGTTACCCTTTTTGATGAAGTATGCCCCTCCCTCCCCAGCAGTTTCCCTCAACTACCAATCCCAGCCCCCCTCCCCTGACAGCTTCCCACTACTGCCAATCTCTTTCTTATAGTATTATAATTGTTCAAGTTCTGCTTATGAGTGAGAACATATAGTACTCTGCTCTTTGTTTCTGTGATAGATCACTGAGTATGATCGACTCTGAATTCATCCAAGTTGCTGTGAAGTTCATATGTTTGTCCTTCTTTATGGCTGCATGATATTCCATTGTGTATATGCACCACATTTTTTTAATCCAGTCTAGCTTCAATGGGCAGCATGGTCGGTTCCACGCTTTTGCTATTGTGAATAGAGCTGCAACAAACATATGTGTGCAGGTATCTTTTTTGTAGAATGATTTGAGTTTCTCCGGGTATATTCCCAACAGGGAAATTCCTGGGTCATGTGGAAGGTCAATTTCTAGTTCTTTTAGAAATCACCACACTGTCTTCCAAATAGGCTGCACTAGTTTGCATTCTCACCAGTAGTGTAGAAGCATTCCTTTTTCTCCACATCCTTGCCAGCATCTGTTATTGTTTGTTTTATCAATTATGACCATTCTTACTGGGGTTAGATGGTATCTCAATGTTATTTTGATTTGCATTTTTCTGATGATGACTGAGGCTGAGCACTTTTTCTTGTGTCTGTTGGCTGCCCATACATCTTCTTTTGACAAGTGTCTATTCATGTCTTTTGCCCACATTTTAAAGGGGTTGTTTATTTTTTTCCTTTCATTGCATTTGAGTTCCTTGTAGATCCTAGATGTTAGGCCTTTTTCAGATATACAGTAACCCTTATGGAAATTGGAACTGGCAACCAATTCCTGATCAGAAGCCTAAATGCCCATATCTTAAGAAATAAGACAAGTGGGACCTCATCAAACTAACGAACTTCTGCAAAGCAAAAGAAGCCATCAAAAGAACATATACACAATTGAATACTATGCAGCCATAAAGAAGGACAAACATATGGACTTTGCAGCAACTTAGATGGATTTAGAGTTGATCATATTCAGTAATCTATCACAGAAACAAAGAGCAGAGTACAAATATGTTCTCACTCATAAGCAGACCTTAAACAATTATAATACTATAAGAAAGTGATTGGCAGTAGTAAGAAATTGTCAGGGAGAGGAGGTCAGATTGGCAGTTGAGAGAAACTGCTAGGGGAGGGAGAGGGATACCTCATCAACAAGGGTAGCTGCATAATCAACATTTGCATACTTAACCCTGAATTGTACCCCACATCTTTATAAAAGAGAGAGAGAGAGAGAGAGAGAGAGAGAGAGAGAGAGAGAGAGAGGGAGGGAGGGAGGGAGAGCAGAGAGATAGCCCATAGAATGAGAAATAATGATTTTTAATTAAAAAAATCACTGTGATAACAAGCATGCAACTCATAAAGTGCTCAAATAATTTAGTGATAATGCTATAAGAATGTGTCTTCTAATTTCAACTGCTTAATTCTGTGAATTAACATTCCTTAGCACCTACATACACAGAAATAAAAAAACAGTATGGAAACTTTAGATATAAAAATATCACAGGCAAGATAAGACTCCATATTTACTCCTCAGGTATACATTAAAGGTATAAACAAACAAAAGCTGGTACATATTAAGTGAGTACTGTTTTGTTCATTTATTTTTGGAAATAATACAAACTACTCCTGTTAGAAGCTAGTTTTCAATTCTCAAAAGAGTTTGACATCAGCTCATATAATTCCAGTTTTAATCCCCTCCTGGTAGTTGTTTAATTTTCCTTGGGACAAAATCTGATTAAATATGTTTTAAATATGCTTGAGACTTTCACTTTAGATATACAATTATTTTTATCAAAGTCTACTTTTACTTTTAAAAATATTAAATTTTATAAATTGGGGGAAATTAATTAAAAATGGACAAAATCCCCAAATTGCTTTCTATCTCATTAACCAGATATAGACATTTCTAGCATTCTGATATATTGGTTGGTATTCTTTTCACTTTTGTTATTATTTGTAAAATATTAGTGAATTTTTAAATTTGGAATCACGAGCTTTTGTTAGAGTTTTTAAATTAAAATTAAATCATTAACATGTTTGTGTATTACTAAATATACTTTAAAGACATAACTTTAATGGCTGAAAAGTATGCTGTTAAAGAAATAAACCAAAATGCATTTCAGTATTTTGTGATAACAATGCTATTTTGATTATCTTTTGTCAAACATCATTGCTTAAATCTGATTATTTTTCTAGAACTTATTTAAAATAGTGTCCCTGGGTCAATAAGTTTGTATAGATGGAAACAAAAGTGCTCATCTTACTGCACTCTTGACATTATCTTGTGTAATTTTCAAAAATATGTTCTACTTTAATAGATGAGAAATTTTAATTTTCTTTTATCTACTTATTTAGTTGTTGAATAGTTGTTTTTGGTATATAAATTTTTTTCCATAAACTGCTGAGGGACATAATCCTGATATTAATGGGCTCTTCATTTTATTCTGTGAAACCCCAATAATCAAAAATATGAAACTACCTCTTTATGATCATTTTAATGAACAAGATTCAAGGTCAGTCATTTGAGGATCTGCACAGAGAAACTGCTCTCTCTAAATGACCTTGTTTCAATGAGACTTTACTTCCATTACGTGGGAGAGAACTAATAGTTCCTATGTGGGTACATCGAGATTTAAGGGGCCGGTGTAATAGACATGAATTTTCATTTGCCCTGAAAAATAACATAAGGCTCTCTCAGCTCTCTGCCAAATGTTTTCTATGTGTCTCTAATTGTTCTGTTTCCAAAAAGTATAATAAGCCATTTATATAGAACCAGCAGGAAATACCATTTTTATTTTAAAACACTGAAAAAAGAAAATAAAAAGCTCATCATTTCTCTAAGTACAAAGAACCCTATTGGTCCAGAAAATTTATCATCCATAAACTACATATAAAACATTACAAAATACATTTGCAGTGGAAGCCAAAAATCTCTACACCTAAAAGCTGCTGATGTGGTGTTATTTGTTGTTGGATTATTTTTAGTTCTGCTAGCTGAGATCAAGCATTTCCAAATTATTTGCATTTGCATTACCCCTTTTTTGTAATAATTAACAATTCTGTTTCACAGTCAGCAGTTCAACCAATTTAATAGCATCGCCATTAATTTAAAGCAAAGGTTAGGTTATTATTCAGAGTAAAGCATTACTGTAAACTCCACTTAGCAAAAAGGGTCTTTTAAAATTCATTTTAACAAAATATTAACTATAATATTTGAGGTTTTATATTCCTTTTTAACTGAAATGTTGATGTCATCATTCAGAAATTTATAACATTTTGTTAAATCAATATAAAACCGTTTTATAGATACATTAAATTTTGCTTATCTGAAAGAGAGTTACTGAATTTTAAACCAATGTTTCAGGGCAAAAAGATTACATACCAGTAGAAAAAAAACCTGATGGCATTGAAATTTTTTTAAGCCATCATGGTAAACAAAGATGGTAGGCAAAGTTAAATCACAGTTAGGAAGCTCTGTACACCAGGCAAACTGTCTAACATCAGAGAAAGTTTCCTAGGGGAATAAGATTAGTCTTCATTGATAAGAACTGCTTCAACACTTCAAGAGTAAAAATAAATGACTTGGAAAAAGTGACTACAAATATCCAAGAAAAAAATTTTGACAACTATGAACTCCTTTCTTCTGTAAACATACACACACATTCTCAGTTAAGTTCTCAAGTGTGGAAGTATTTCTGACTTTATAGGCCCAGCAACAGAATTTACTCATATTGAACCAGTGAATCTATTCAACTGATAATAATATAAATTTATGGAACTCATAGGGTAGATGGATGTGAGGCTTAGATGAGTTAGCACATTTAAGACACTTATAATAATGCCTGATTATTGTCAGCACTCGGATATATTAGCATTAATAGTGCATTGTTATTGCAAATAAATATTTGATTCCAGATTGCTAGGATAAGATATAAAGTATCTCATCTCAATTTTAAATTCTATGAATTTATTTTTAAAAATTTTGGAATTTTGAGAGATGTCTCCTATCAGACACTGGGCAAGAAGTCTGTAAAAGTTGCTGGGCTCAGCAGATCAAGATACTTTGTGCCCTTTCCAGGCAAAGCAACTGGTTACACCACAGTACCTAGACTATTATTAATTAGGTGATTGGCCCTACTACAGTTTTTCTTTGGCTTAAAAGGATCTGTGAGGTTAAAGGGGCAATTTCACAAGAAGAGCATGGTCAAAATATCTTGACAGTAAGCTCACAGTATGTTCAAGGTGGAATCATCTAACTGTTGTCCTGTTGGAGTCATTTCCTAAACAAAGATACCTAAGCAGACCACCTGAGTTGGAGGTACTTGTTCTTGGTTGATGTAATTATAAAATAATTAACAAAATGTGCTGAACTATATAAACTCTTTCGTGATCATGCTTCAAAATTATTTTGTATCTTCTATAATTTCTAAAATCATGCTATGCATGTAGGAGCTAATAAATGATAATTGATTCTATATTACTCAGGGATTTGAAGTAATTAACACAGATCCAGAGGTAACTCATATTTTAAAGAAAGTATCTTTAGTAATTGTGAACAATCTAACTTATTTGTTATACATTCAGATTAGAAGTTTTTGGATAGAACCTTTTTCTTTCTCTATTATGCCCTCACTCACTATCCTGTACAGACCCTCTCTAGCAATGATTAGTCTGTTTTACCATTATTTTACTTACATGACTTCTCCACTCTTTGAGTTCAGAGATTGTGTTTTAATTATATCTATTCCTCTCCCTTGTCTTCCAAGACACTCAAATGTTGGTTGAATTAATTGGTATAAGTTTTTTCCAAGGCAAATCAGATAAAACAAATATATTTTCTTGGAGACTTTCTGGATGATGGTAATGTTATCTGCTAAACAAGAGGGTAGCAATAACAGACATTAATACTGGTCTGTTAAGCCTAACATTTTAATGGTTAGATGTTATTTGTTTATAACAGTATGTGAACACTTTAAGAGGAGATATGTTTCCGGAAGCAGCAGTCAGCACCTCTCAGCCTTCATATGACACAAACAAACTTAATGAAACCTAGGTAGATCAAATTTCCTTAAATAAAATTTCGGAAGTTTCAAAGGTTGAAGCATGAATTATTAATAATGATGAAGGGGAGTGCCAGAGGTGAAAACCGAGGGCCCAGAAAAAAGAGAGTTCTCTCCTCTGTGGAAGCCCATGGTATTTGGAAAGTAGGCACAAAGCAGTATGAGAGAGGTTTGGGCTCAGTAACTCAGCACTTTTAAACCCTCTATTTACTCCTAAATAGTTCAGCTTTTTCCAAAGCAGCTCAGACAGACAAATTGAATAAATGTGTAGGCAAATTCCAACACACCCTGGAAAGAGAAAGATATTGGTAGCAGGAAGAAAAAGCATGCTGGACATTGAGCAGGTATAGAAATAATCTAAGAAACTGAAGTTCGGAGAAATGGTGAAATATGCCCAAGACCATGTACAGTCATATTAATCAAATGTTATCTTTGAATGACTACTATGTGCCAGATATGGTAGAAAAAACACTCCAATGCATTTTTCTCATTTTCATATCAATTTAACTCTGAGAGAAAAATATCAGAGTGTTAGATTTGGTCACAAAAGTATTACATATGAAGACTGTTCTTTTATGTTTTCAACTGTTTCTAGAGACATTATTTTACATGAACAATACTTCTTGGATGAAGCAGAGTCGACTTCTGCTGCCCAGACAGCACTGAGACAGCCTCCTTTTCAATACTAGTTGAGTAAGAGGTAATGCACTTTTTTAAAAATCAGAGCGAAAAAAAAAAAAAAAGAACAAAGAGGGATATTAGTAAACAAGTAGTATTATAGTCTTTTGGTTTCAATTCCCTTATGTGCATATGTGAAACTGTTATCCTCAGGCTGTTGCAGTACTGGACAAGGGCTAAAGTAAATATAAACTCTAAGGTTTACTTCAAGTCCTACAGGACAATAACTGATGTAACATTACTAAGTTTCTTAGCCAATAAACAACACAATCATAGGCATATTTCTAGAAGGGGAAATCATAATTGTCACTAAACTCTGTGTCCTTTTTGCCAACAACAGAGTAGACCAGAGATGCTGGGATAAACTTATCTGGTAATTTACATAAAAGATAAACGATGAATGTATGACCGACTCTTAACAGAGGCACAATAGTTAAATTTCAGCCCAATAGTTATAGTGGTCCATGCGCAAAGAAGAAAAGAAAACAATCAGATGAGCAAGGAGAATGCAGCAAACCTGAAAATAAAATTAAAAAATTACTTACTATGGAACCTTTTCATGTCAGACTTGCCTTGCCTCCATTTCAATTTGTTTGAAACCTGAACATACTTTCTCTGAATTCCATGAGATTCTTCAACCTTACAAAACACGGGCCACCTTACCCTTTTTGAATGTAATTTCTTTTTTCTTCAACCCAAAAGACCATGGCTAAAACAAGCTCATTTTTTAAAGTCTTTTAACCTTATATCGTTACATTAACATATCAATTATCAAGTGTCTTACATCTTCAGTAACAATTAGAAGATTGTTACTCTTTTCAATTTTATGTCTGATAATAGATATCTTGGTCAAATGGACTGATCTGTGTAGTTCTTTGATAAGAAGTCTTCTGTTACTAAACTTCTAAGTTTCTGATTACAAAAGCTTTGTTTTAAAAGCTTGCTTCATCTTCAATCAACATAGATTTTTGTTTTTTGTTTTTGTAAAATGACTTTAGGAATACATTATTTGTTTTATATTTTCTTGAAACTTCAAATTAAGAAGGCTGGTTCATTTTAATACTATTATAATCAATATAGCCTACCTAGAGTTTGTCATGATTTTGATAATATTTTGCCTAATTTAGATACTCAAGATGTCTATTAGTTTTTAATTTAATATTTGAACTACTGGATACCATGTATCTGGATTTATTTTTCTCAGTCTTCAACTAGATCACTTCCTCTTGGTGGCTTGATTTCATTCAAAATATGTAATTTTCACCTTTGAATTTGAGGTTGATATAGCTCTGCAGAACCTCGAAAGCTTTGGTTTACCTGAATTAACATTTAGATAATTTTTTTGCACAAATCACTAAAACGTTTCTACTAAATTGACATGAGCTATATCTTTGTATGTTTTAGGAAGTTTTTCTTGATCTTCGAGATATAAACAATAGGTTCTCAGTGGTGAAGGAGTCATGAGCCGTTAAAAATGTCAGTATAAGAAGATATCAAAATTGGAATTTCCACCTGGGTACCAAAAAGCAATAATTGCCAAGGAAGGTGCCAAGTCATTATTACAAAGAAAATGAAAATAATTTTGACCCAAGACTCTGGGAACCTGTTAGGCCAGAGCACTAAAAAAAAGTATCAGATCTAAAGAAACCAAATAGTTTTAAAACAAGTTTTGTTTGTGTTTTTTTTTCTGTATGTGTATTGCATGTATATGTAAGAGAGCTGTTAACATGTTTGTCATGAAGATTCGAATATTGATTAATACCTTACACTGAACACTTCTAATTTCTAAATTGAAAGCTTATGTTGTAACTTGAGATAAACTCAGAACCATTAATTACCCTACATTCAGCAATGATTTCCTAAAGTATGGCATAGTTTTCCTCAGTGGAAGGATGAACAAGATCTTCCATTGAATGCAATTTATAAATAAAATTGTGTTTTGTTTATATACATTGAGTGCACATTTAAAAAACATATTAGACACCCTCATTTTTACTTAGACAAAGAATGTTTTTGGAGAGTTACTTTTTGTATTTCACACATCAGGTAATCATGAAAGATCATTCAAATTAAAACAAAATTTAGAAGGACTGTAGCATTAAGATGATGACTCTTCCTGGAAACCACACCCTATAAAGATGTGGCTATTGTGCTAGTAATCACCTTATTTTGTGATTGCTAGCCCTGGTGAAATGTATTCCCTAAATATGAACAATTTCTTAAAATGACTTTTTGTTTTTAAGCCTAAGTAGATAGGTAGGTGGGCACAGGATATTTTTATGTGATACGTTGGACCTTTGAGCCAAATCAATACTGTCATTCAAATAGAAGAGATAAGAAAGGAGGTCAGGTTGTGGTTGAGATTTGGAAGCAGCCAAAGAAATAAGATGAAAGTTGTATTTTAAATTTCAGTTCTGGTAATGTATAAGGCTAAGACTTTTGAGTTAATCCTGATGACAAGGTAATTGTTGAAAATGGCATTTGTTTGCAGGGATGGCCTTGATTTACTTGAGGGTTGAATAAGAATTAGTTGGCTGGGTTTTGTTGTTTGTTTTTAGCACTGCAAATGGGGAGTTGTCTTTTTATATGCTTCCATGAAAACCAAAGGGGGAGACTTACTGATATATCTGTGCAGAACTGAGGAAAAGGAAAAACAGAACAATTCCTATTTCTAATTTCTAACATGAGAAAAGAGAATGAGAATGAAAGGACAGGAAATAAAACTAAGCATTGAGAGATTATGAAGAAAAGCCAGCGAGGGTAGATGAATTTGTCATTATAGTTAAGCACAGTCTATAGACTAAGAGACAGAAGGAGATAGCAGCTGCCACTACTAGAAGAGAATATCCTAGTGTTAAGAGACAATTATCAAGACACTGTTTTCATTTCATGGAATGTTACTCACTCACAAAGCCGTTTTAACGGTCCATGGTTGATTTTTATATGGATGGAATTGATACAACTGAATTGTTGGAATACATAGACAATAATAAAAATAGTGTCCATTTATCAAGTCTGCCATCATTAAAACATTTCCATGCAGTAGGATGCTGTAATAGACAACAGGGATCTGAGAAACTGTGGATAGAACCGCCTTAGCAATAAAATATAAACAATTGGCATCCACATACCATTACATTGGAGAAATAGTGTCACATAAATTCAGGACAATTAATGTTCTGTATTTAACTTCTGGGTTTCATAGCCTGACTATATGGTAGTGGATTATCAGAATCCCTCATTCCCCTTCTTCTTTCCGTTGATGACTTTTCAATCACTTCATTTCTTGTCAATAGGTTCATCAAAGAGTGGGAAGAGGATGACAGAGAGGCTGTAAAACACAATCCAGTTAGTGTTTACAATTGTTTATAATATTGTTAAGACCTGAGGCAGAAGAAAAGATTGAAAAATTATCCAAAATTACATTGGGGGATCATTTGTAGCTTTTAATTATCCATGCAATTTTTGTCTCTCATTACCACATATAATTGAGAAGTAACCATTCATAGCAAGGTCATAAAATGTTTTTTTTTCTTTTGTAAACAATAGAAACAAAATGTAATAGCTAAGATGCTAGCAGTTTTAGTTTGTAGAGTTATCCCTATTCTACTACACTGCAAATATTTAAATGTAAAGAAACCTAACTTTCTGAGAAATAGGGCAAAATTTATTCTTTTCCTTTGATAGGCATACAAGATTTTGAACATTATATAATTAAATTGTAAAGTCATTTCATTAATCTGCAATTGTAAAATTAATATAATTGTCTTAAAAGTGTCATAACAAAATAGTAGTCTTACAACTGAAAATATAAAAGTTTCTTTTTCCAATACCATTCTTTTTGATCCTGCTCCCTGGTGGTAACCAACCACTGTGAGGAGTGTAGCATATAACTTGTCAGGATATTTTCCACGAATGTATAAACACATTCTACCCATAGGTAACCTATTTATTAAAGAGTCACAAGTCACTCAATAAATAGTTTTAGATTTATTGTTTCTATCTTTATAAACACTATGCCTCCACTCTGTGAAAGTCCTCTCCCTTAAATTTTGAACTACTTATTAAAATTCAGTTCGATAGCTAGCACATTTTAAGATTATAATATTGTATCTACTTTAATACTTTTCCTTTTCTAGCATTTCTCCCATGCATTTTATTTTTATTTTTGTTTTGAGAGAGGATAGCACTTAAGCTTGGAAAGCAAAAGAGACAGTGATCTACTCTTTTGCTCCCTGCCCCTAACCCTCTGGTCTAGATTGTCTGGGAATGGCACAGGAGAGGAGAAATGTAGAGGCCAGGGTTTTTTGCTTGTTTTGTTTTTTTCTTTTCTTTTTTTTTTTGGTGAAAGTGACTTCTTCCATGTTGGGAGACGTTCCTCCACTCAAGTTGGTGTTATCTGTTTTCATCATAGTCTCTCCACTGCTGATGGATTCCACTGGTATGTGGTTTCTGAGTTCACAATGTGTGTGATTTCTTGAGGTGGTTGTTAGCTTCACTCACAATTCTAGTTGTCATGTAGCAACCCCTGAGGGAGAACAACCTATTTCTCCTTTGACACTGACTGGCACTGCCACCTTCTGTACACAGCATGGACACATATCTACTATCCATACTCTAGATTCCAAGCTCCTTTATGACATCCACCTTCTTCTCTAAGAAATGAAGAGATGGTCATAGTAGTCTGTTGCTTTCCTCTTCTCAGGTACACAATTCCATGGAACCTTTCCAGATGGTTGGTGGCTCCTCTCAAAAGCAACTACCTTCAGAAACCTCACACAAAATGTTGTCTTCTTCTTCAAAATTCATAACTGCTCCCATGTTTCAGAAGACAGTCCAGTTCTTGCAGAGAGACCTCAGTTTCAACAGTTGCACAAGCATGCGGTGAGAATCACTCCCAGTATCCACCAGTTTTGGGGGCTATGCCTTCTTTTTTCTATGGGAGAAGTGGGGCTCAAGCACCCTTCCCTGCTGAGAAGATAGAAAGCAACCTTTCACCTCTTGTGCCTTCTCTCTAACACCACTTTTCTCATAAAGCCACGGTCACTGCTGCTACCTCCCCTTCTCAGTCCTCTTCTCACACAGCAGGCGTTGGAAGACACAAAGTGAAGGTGTAGTCATGGAGATGAAGTTTCAGAGTTTTTTGTCTACCCCTTAGTAATCCTAGGCAAGGAATCTGGCCCTAGCTACCATTTGAGGGGTAACGGAAAATGACTTACTCCATGTGACGTCACTCAGATGTAAGACATAGTCACACACACACACACACACACACACACACACATTACTACACACTTTGTTGTGCAACTTGATATGTTTCCTTGACATTTTGTTAATATTTCCTTCACTGTTAATATAGCATAACATTATTTTAGTAGAATGAATATGTGAACATGCACTCCCTCTCCCCTCTTGGCCAGGAAATTTAATTGCTGGTTACATACCCTTTATATCTGTTCCTTCTGCCTCTGTGACTATCAGCATCTGAAATAATGACTGTGCCATCAGGCAGAATTTTGGATTGTGGAGATATAGAAATATGAGGCATTAGTAAGAAATAAACCTTTGTGTTTATTTCCACTATGGGTTGGAGATGTTTATTACTACAGCATTGCCTTGCCTTACCAGATGTAATAAAAGCTGCGCTGTAATCTATTTGGTCATTATAATCTGTGTGCACCATTTATTGCATTTCCAAATTTTTACTCTTGCACTGCTTCAGTAAATATCACTATATATTTATTTTTGTACATTGTACATTGCTGGTCCAAACACATTTTGCTGGAAAGTGCTAAGTTTACCTCTAAAGATTCAAGTTATTCTCTCACCAACAATATTTCAGGGTGCTTACCTGGGATATGATGACTCTCTTTACTCGACAAAGAAGGCTTTCATTTAAATGTATATGTTTTGTATTTGGTGTTCACTGGATATTTGTATCTCTTTTGTAAATATACTGCTTATAACATTTTCTTTTCTTTTCTATTAGATGTTTTTCTTTTTCCTGCTAAAAATTTATAGAAATACTTTGATAGTAAGGTTTTTAACCCTGGTTTTCATATACGTGTGTGTGTGTGTGTGTGTGTGTGTGTGTGTGTGTGTGTGTGTGTGTATGAAACTCTTCCTACAATATACCCCATTGAAAAATTTTTTCCAGAGCATTTTATCATATAAAATTTGAGAATTTTCATATGGTAATCTACACCAACATTTTTTCTTGTGCATTTTATGCTATGTTTCAGAAGGCAATTATGAAAGGCTTTTTCTATTTTTCTTTATATATCATAATCTCAGTTCTGGTTGTATGTTAAGGTTATCTGGAGAGTTTTTTAAAATACTGATTTTCTGGTCACATCCCAGGATATTCTGATTAACTTGGTCTCAAAGGGCTTGAGCATCAACATCTTTAAAAGTACCATACCCTACTCTCCCCAGGTGACTCTCCGTGCAGCCAAACTGAGAATACCAAGTCTAGATTATTTAAGGCATTTAACATTTACCATATGTGTTTCCAAGACCACTAAAGTCATCTTGTATCACATAATTTGAAAAATCACTTCCCTGAAGTTTAGCAACATCTTCTAACAAGAACCAACGATAAGCAACTTGATATCTCACTCAGAAACATATGTTTTTCATTCATAGTGCCATCAAACCTCAAAAAGTAAATTATAATAATGGAGAAAAGAAAGTCCACAAAGGTTAATAAGAGCATAAAATAGGCCACTTACATTATATATATATAATATATATATTATATAAATATATGTATATATTTGTTAATATGTGTATTTATATGTATACATATGTTTGTTAATCTCAGGATTCTATATTTTGGAACTAGAAAAAGCACTGTATTGGCATTGTCTAAATGCTGTAAATCTGTGATTAAAAACATGAAGTAGAATCACTTCCTTAAATATTTTTAAGTGAAAAAAAATTGTTAGTGCATTTTGGTGCCAGGTAAATCCCTGGGTCTCTATTTGTCCTGGATCACTGGTTTACAAAAAGTTTAATTCACCGGTTAAAGAAGGAAGGGCTTTATTGGGAATATATACTTAGGCCAGTGGTCAACAGGACATTAAAAGTTACAGATTCTTCTGATCCTCCCATAATCTCACAAAGAGGCATGCCATCATGAGGGCACTGCTGGATCCAAGGTTGAGATTCTGTTCCAGGAACAAAATCCATCCTGTTCTCTAAAGCAAAAATGTGGGAAAAGTCCTTGTCAGGCAGCCAGTATTTGGGACGGCAGTTTAGAGATGTTCCATGCAAAGACCAGCTAGCTGCCTCACACATTTTGATTGATGGAATGTTTCAGTCCTCCTGATGTGTAGGAGAAAATCCCAGTGCTATGGGAAGCTGACTGGAGGTGCATCTCCAACCACTGGTCCCACTGAAGCCTCAGCAAGGACATGGTGTAGGCAACCTGGCAGGGTAATTTGCAGACATTTATATTCCTTTGCTAAGAACTCAGAATTTTAAAAAATATGTAAAGGCAAAATTATAAACAGATATTAACATAATCGGGATCCTGAAAAGTAGAAATATCAGATACTGTCAATGAATTCATTAGGTCATAAGATTTTTAAAATATCCTGTTTTTGTTGCTGTTGTTAGATAGAAAACCCATGCAAAAATATCAATGCCTAAACTATATAAGGTATTATATTAATATAATAACCTTATCTTATTAATTTAAATATGTAGTTTATAAGTTTTTACCAATGTGAGCAATTAAACTGCTTTGGTAAACTTAAAGTTGAAAAAGATTTTGGTTGATTGTAGTAGTCTTATATCAATCGCAACAATCTTTATTTTTCTTTGGTTACTTAAGTTGTATAAAATTAAATTAATACTAATTCATACAGTTGAAGAGTTAAAATAGTTAAAACTTTTCAATGACTTATATACCAATCTAAAGATACCCTTTATTTAAAAAGTGATTGCAATAGATGCTAAATTTGATGATAAGAATGAAATAGCCGGGCTTGGTGACTCAGCCTGTAATCCCGCGCTTTGGGAGGCCAAGGTGAGGGAATTGCCTGAGCCTGTGGGTTCGAGACCCGCCTGGGCAACTTGGTGAGACCTCATCTCTACAATAAATAAAAAAAAATTAGCCGAGCGCGGTAACACGCGCCTGTAGTTCCAGCTACTTGGAAGGCTGAAGTGGAAGGATCACCGGAGCCCAGCAAGTCGAGGCTGCGGTAGCCGGAAGCGGCCACTGCACTCCAGTCTGGGAGACAGAGTGAGACTCCAACTCAAAAAAAATAAAATAAAATAATTTTAAAAAGAATGAAATAAGTTTAATAAGCATTGATTATCATAATCATCTCTCAAATTGGTTAAAATGTAAAATAAATAGAATTTTATGTACTTATTACTTATTTGGTAATTAAAAACTATTTAAAATCAAATATACCAAACACCACTCTCAGTGCACCATAGTTTATTACTATATTAAGATAATATTCTTTATTTGTAATAAATAAAAAAGATAATTGAGATATTCACTTCCTCAAAATGATATTTAATAACACATTGCTTTTTCTTAATTAAAAGAACAATATATACCTATTGCATACATAGGGACTACTACTTAGTACTAAAAAAGAATGATTTACTGGCACAGAAACCAACATGTATAAATTGTAAAAGAATTATGCTAAGTGAAAACATTCCAAAAACATAATTCTGCATGAAATATGATTATACTTATCTAAAATTCTAGAAGATGCAAACCTATGTGACAAAAAACAGTTAAGTTATTGCCAGAACCAGGCCTAAGGAAAGGAAATTATTGCAAAATTGGATGAAGGAATTTGAAGCATGATGGAATTGTTTGACATGATGGATTGTACTGGTAGTTACATGACTGTGTGCTTGTCAGAACTCATTAAATTGTACAATTAAAATCTTATTTTACAATTATGAATTAAATTTTAATGTATCTAAATTGTACCTCAATAACACAATTGTTGAAGTTAAAAATATACACTTTCATTTTTTAGAATTTTAAGTGGAATTGAATATTGATGCTATTAATTAGTCATTCATATACTTAGTGAATTGCATTATCATCTCTTTGTCTATTTGATTAATTTTCTTAATGGTTTGAAAGAGTGACATAAAAAATATTTAATGTAACCACTTTCTTGATTAGTGAATGTAGTATATATCTCTCAAAGACATTTTTTGTAAAATAATTGTATGTCAAAATCTGTTGCTTTTATGCATATTCTTTTGCTTTTACTCTTTAATGTTTTATTTATATTATTCTACAGTTTATAACTTTTTATTAGCCATCCTTTTAAGGATGGCCAGATTTAGTAAATAAAATATAGGGCATCCTGTTAAATTTAATTTTCAGATAAACTCTATTTTAGTATATATTGGATAGGACATGCTTATATTTTAAAATTTTGTTTTTTATTAGACTTTCTAATTTAACTGTCCCCATGTTGTAACAGGCACATTTATTTCTAATTCTTGCTTGTTGATAAATTAATGTCTAATAATTTTGGCAAATTTGACCAAATATGACACCAATCCAATTTTTAATAATGACTTTTTACCTACTGATTTAAATTTCCAACTCTATCTATAAAGAAACTACTATTATTTCTCCAATGGTTATACTTTTGTTTCTGAGCTTTTGATTTGCTAACATTATATGAGACATACCACTTTAATTGTGCTATGTATAACACACAGTTATCCTTATTAAAAAAAATTTAAGTTTTAAAATATTTTTAAAATTGTTAATACTGTGATAGCTTTTAGTATATGCATTAATTTGAAAAACTAATTGTAATATTGTATTGCATATGCAAGACATGTAATTTTTTACAATTATTCAATTCTCCTTCATAATGCTGTTTAAAATTTCACAGATTTCTTTTCTCCTGTCTGTCTCTAATAAACTTTGAAAAAATATATATAAAATTTATAAAATTATGTACAATTCATAAAATTTTATATAAAATAAAATTTCAGAGATTATTTTCTTCTACAAAGTAAATAATTTGAGATTATTCCAAGGTCTTTTTATACCCTAATCTTTTTATCACTAAGATTATTTTTCATATAATAGTATTGAAAGCATAAAAAAAGCAATTTTTGTGTAGTTGAAAAATTAAAAGTGTTTATGAATAATATACTATGGAATTAATCTATTTCTGTAATAGTTTGAATTTGATAGCTTTTTAAATGTCTTATATTGGTACTAGCTAACTTACATTTTATATCTTGTAACTTGTTTTTTTTTTTTTTTGAGTTGGAGTCTCACTCCGTCGCCCAGGCTTGGGTGCTCAACACCATCGCAGCATCGACCTGCTGGGCTCCAGCGATCCTTCCACCTCAGTCTTCCAAGTAGCCAGAATTACAGGGAGCACACTACCGCGACCAAGTTTTGATTTATTGTAGAGACGAGATCTCCTCACGTCGCCAAGGCTGGTCTCAAACCTGTGGGCTCAGGCAACCCACTTGCCTTGGCCTCCCAAAGTGCCTGGATTACAGGCTGAGCCACTGAACCCAGCCTATTTTGTAACTTTTCTGACACTTTTTTTCTCATGAAAAAATATTCTGAAATTTTTTATCTAATAATATTCTCTTAGGATATCTAGCATGCCTTCAACTTATATATACTCCTGTTATTTCCTTTTGCTTTGACTTTTGAATATAATTTGACTGTTGTATTACTTTTACAAAACCCTTGGAGTTTCTTATTCCTTTCATTGTTTTTCTGCATTTATAATTTCTGATTTTCTCTGTTTAATTCAGACTTATATTTTGAATTCTACTTTTCTTTAAAAGCCTTTTGCTGGTGTATATTTTGTCTTACATTTATTTAGCTTTTTTTGTCTTTATGATAGTCGCGCTTGTCTAAATGTTGGTGTTGTTTATTTTAATAATGCATTGAACTAAATTTAAATTATTGCCACATCTCACTACAATTATTAGATTATTTTCTACTCATTAGATTGCCAGTTTCTTGAGGCCTGAAATTGTGTAGTATTAACTAAATAAATAATTATCAAATGAATGAAGGGAAGACCATCTATCTCTTCATTGTTCAATAGTCAGCATATAAGATCCCAGTTCAAGCATCAAAATACACCTGGAGTTCCTCAAAACTTCCAGTTTCTCATTGTTTTAAATAACAACTAGCTTATAAAATACGAAAGACATTTATAGTTGTGTAAAAATGGTTCATTTGGGAATATCAAGCACCTCAGAGTGTTTTATAGAATTGTACAGAAACTTAATTTCCATTTAGAAGTATAATCCTTACACTTTTCTAAAATTGTTGACTTAATCATATAAACTATTTGTTTGGAACAAGTAATAGGAATAATTACTATTTATTTAGAATATTCTGTTTGAGCTGTTGACAAGAATTTTGAAAAGGCAAATTTCCTTTTGAGTTAATTTACAAAACATAAGTTCTGCTAAATACCCACTATTCTAGAAGTTTTGACACATACCTTAATAGATTATTTATTTTGACATTCATTTATAACTAAAATAATTTTCACATTTAATTATAAGGTTATGCACAGAGTTATTCTGATTTGTGTGTACTAAATGTAACTTTTCCAGGCATTTTGAAAGTAGTAAAAATGCACTTGTAAGAAGCACTTGATTAAAATAGCAGTGGGAGTTAAAGAAATGTGAACTGTAGGACATTTTTTCAATCAATGTAATGACTAGAAATAGACCAATATATTCCCTAGAGGACAACCAGACCCTAGTATGCTTTATTATCTTCAGCAAGTTATTCATATATCTACATGTGAGATTTTGTTAAAATGTAAAAAGGGCATAATGTATATACTATCTTTCAAATTGCTGTGAAGTAAGAATGAAATTATGAATGTAAATAATTAAAGATTATGCCTACACCTAGTAGATATTATTAGTCCAGATCAGAGTCACCAAAACCTCAGGAAAAAATGAAAAAATCACGGGTAGTCCCATGCACACACTCCTCAAGTATCCTCAGATCAACTGGCAGGAAGAGCTCTTTGAGCCAGGCATGGTGGCTCAAGCCTGTAATCCTAGCAATTGGGGAGGTGGAGACGAGAAGATTGCCTGAGCTCAGTAGTTCAAGACCAGCCTGAGCAACATGGT
Source organism: Carlito syrichta (assembly GCF_000164805.1). Lineage (NCBI taxonomy): Eukaryota > Metazoa > Chordata > Mammalia > Primates > Tarsiidae > Carlito > Carlito syrichta. The sequence continues at coordinate 5,439 of NW_007101304.1, read as the reverse complement.
AAGGCCTCATCTCTACAATAAATAAAAAAATTAGCCAGGCGTGGTGGCACATGCTTGTGGTTCCAGCTATTTGGAAGGCTGAGGTGGAAGGATCACCTGAGCCTAACAGATCAAGGTTGCGGTGGCCATAAATGTACCACTGCACTCCAGCCTGGGCGACCGAATGACTCCAACTCAAAAAAAGAAATCATTGAAAAGTGGTGACGCCGCCACCAAGGCCATGTGTTTTCATTACTCTTTTAAGATTCTTCAAATATTAGAGTCTTCATAATTCTGGTCTCTGACCTCTAAGGCTAATTCTTCTCTTTTCTTTATTGGGTTAGACATAATTAAAAATGCCTCCCTGTGTTTTCCCCTTAACTTATCAAACACAGAAAGAAATGCTCAAAAATTTTCAAGAAGCCTTTACTGAGACTATAAAGAGAGCTAACAAAAAGATTATAAACCAAAAAATAGATTATAATGCTTTCTAAATGTTAAAGAAAGGTTAACATTATCCACAAGCCTGAGTAACATCCATTCCCCTTATGTAGCCTGCATGGTATGTGCCATGAAAATTTTCTTGTCATATGTGTTTTTTTCCTACTCATCTCATTTCACCCTACATATTCTCTTGGAGAGGGCCAAGACATGAGTTGATTAGATTAATGACTATTCTCAAGTTGCTATGGGCAATCATATATTCTTTGATAACTATATTTAAAGATTTTCATGATCTCATAGATTGAAATCCAACAATAGGACCTTTCACAAACTAGTGTGTAAATTAATGCATAAATGATGATCATGATCATGTAAGAAAATGCCACTAGTAAATCATCTTTGTTTCTATAGTATGAACAATGCTTTGTAACCTAAATGTGCAAGTCTACTCCTGTATTATCAGACCCTTTCTATTGATTGCAATTTGTATCATTTCCAAATCTGTACCAAAATCTAAAGATGTTATTTTACATCTAGGCCTTAATAAAAATTAATTTATGATTTACATTGACAATCTTTTAGAGTAACAAGACATCTTCAATCATACAATTTCAGTAAAATAGTGAAAACATAACTATTTTCATTTAATAGTTATGTAAAAATATTCCAATAATAATAAAAAAATTGCCATCTCAGGTAAAATTTCCTCCAGAAAAATAAAATTTTACAGAAGAACTATAAGTATAAAATTAATAATTTCAAAAACATACTGAAGATAATGAATCAGAAATAGTAAATATATTTTTCAAGTGATATCTCAAGGAATAGTAGATTGAATAATTAGCTAATTAATTAATAATAATTTAGTGTGTTTCTTAATGTGGGAGAACTTTTAAAAGTATCTTTAACTAAAATTATAGTAATTTGAAGGAGATAAAAAATGAAACAATGAAAGCAAAATATTTCATTTGCCATATTTGAATGAAACATAAATATGCTTGAAGAATTATCAAGTAGGGGGAGGTCCTGAAGATGGCGATGGCATAGGTGGATCCGTGAGATTCTCTGAACATGAGTTCCCAAAAAGGCTATTACTTTTCTTCCTGCACCCCCCTGCCCACCTCCAGCTGCACTGGTACAAGGCATGGGGACTTTTGGTCCCACGCAGGGCCAGACATTGGGGCCGGACTGTGGCTGCTCCACTATATGTGATTCCAGCTGGCTGGGGAATCCCAAATCCCAGATCCCAGCTCCATCCCTGGCTACATCGTCATGACCAGCACCCAGCGCCAAGCTGCTGCTCATGCAGGGCGGCTCTGAGCACCTGCCCCTCAGAGAAACCAGTACCATTTCTGGCCAAAGTGCACTGGGAGGGACCCAGAGCCACCACCTGCCCTCTGGAGCTTTGGAAATCTGAAGCTCCGGGCCCACCCTGGCTGAGAAACTCAGCGCACGCAACCACAAGCATGTGTAAGGGGGCAGAACCCCAAACTGGCGTAAGGGGTTCACAGGCTTCCAGCTCCAGAGGAGGGAAAGCCTGACCCTCTCCTCTACCCTAGCCTGCTGGTAGCACCCCAGTTCCAGTGCCCAGCTGTGCAGATGGTCCCACCTAGAGACCCACAGGAGCATCCCTAAAAGTGAAAGTAAAACCACCACCTCTGCCATTTTCAAGGCATATTTACATCGCATCACCCCACCCACCTATCAGAGCCTCCACCTTGGTTCCCACAGTGATGTCATTAAAAGGAGACAAAACCACTCCCCTACGCTGAATAGAGACCAGTGTCACAGATCTCCCAGGCAACCATCAAACTGCCTGCAACAGAAACAGCGGGGAGAGCTGGAGATTAGAACTTAGGAATTTTATCCAGTAAGGGACGGGAGAGAAAAATCTACACAAATAAAGAAAAACCAAAAGAAGAATATGGGTCTCTCCCAGACTCCTGGGAGGGTAGACACTGAGAAACTGACTTTGGAATGCAAACAACAAAGAGCCCCCAGAATGACTGGTCTCAAAATACAAACCTAGACATCAAGACATTAATGGAGAGATTAAAAAGAATTGAGGAGGCTCAAGAAGAAATTAGAAAGGAGCTGATATCTGAGATAACAGTAACAAAGAATACTGTGAATGAAATAAACAATAAACTGATAAGCATGGAAAGCAGAAGAAAGAATCTCAGAGCTTGAGGACCAAAATATAGAAATAACCCAAACTCTCAAAAACACAGAAAACAAGCTCAAAAAGACAGAAAAAAACCTTTAAGAGATGAGCGATTACCTCAAGAGGTCTAACCTAAGAGTAATTGGTCTGCCTGAGGCAGAAAGAGAGACAGAGACCACATTGGAACAAACCTTCCATAAGATCATTTAAGAAAACTTCCCTTATCTTATCAATGATGAAAAAACTCAAACACAAGAGATCCAGGGAACCCCTGCAAGACAACAAATGAGAAAACCAACTCCTAGACACATAATAATTCACCTAAACAAAGTAGGCATAAAAGAAAAATTCCTAAAGGCAGCAAGAGAAAAAGGCCAGATCACCTACCATGGAAGACCAATCAGAATAGCAGCAGATTTATCTACAGAAACCCTGCAGGCTAGGAGAGCTTGGAGTCATATCTTCAAAGTCCTAAAATATAAACAATTTCAACCAAGAATAACCCATGCTGCCAGATTAAACTTCATCAGCGAGGGAGAATTAAAATCTTTCCCAGATATCCAATCCCTAAGAACTTACGCTGCCACCTAACCACCTCTACATGAAACACTTAAGAAAGTAGTAAACACAGAAGAAAAGGGGGAAAAAAGAGCAACATTCTTCACAAGAGTTCAGGAAAAAGAATAAAATACACATGAACCAACCCCCAAAACAAAAGAAAAACAATAAACCAAGTGGAAGAACAACTCTATAAAAACTCTATGATAGGGACGAGCACTCACATTTCAATAATTAGCATGAATGTGAATGGAATAAATGCACCACTGAAAAGACATAGAATGGCAAAATGGATAAAACATCACCAGGAAACAATATATTGCCTTCAAGAGACCCATCTCACTAGAAAGGACATGCACAGACTCAAAGTAAGAAGATGGGAAACAAATTTCCAGGCGAATGGAACACAAAAGAAAGGAAGAGTCGCGATCGTAATTTCAGACAAAATACCATTTAAGCTAACAAAAATTTAAAAAGATACAGAGGGCCACTACATAATGATGAAAGGTTCACTCCATCAACAAGAAATATCTATCCTAAACATATATGCACCTAACATAGATGAACCAACTTTTATAAAGCAACTCCTAGGAAAACTAAAGAAAGATATTGACTCTAACACCATCATAACTGGGGACTTTAATAACCCAATCACAACCCTAGACAGATCATCAGGACAAAAATCAGCAAAG
>NW_007101304.1:0-1289 GCF_000164805.1 Carlito syrichta | reverse complement strand
AAATAAAAGCCCAAATGCAAGACATAGAAGACAAAAAGACAATACATAAAATCAATGAAACAAAAAGCTGGTTCTTCCAAAGGATAAACAAGATCAATGGTCCCCTAGCTAGACTCACCAAAAAAAAGAAAGAAAAAACCCAAATAAGCACAATCAGAAACACAAAAGATGAAGTCACATCTGACCCTGAAGAAATACAGAAGATCATCAGAGACTACTACGTACAGTTGTATGGAAACAAACTTGAAAACCTCAAGGAAATGGAGGTTGTGTCATCACACAACCTGCCTAGGTTGAAACAAGAAGAAATTGAGACCCTAAATAGACCAATAACAATCAAGGAAATTGACTATGTAATAAGAAAATTACCTACAAAAAAAAGCCCCGGACCAGATGGCTTTCCAACAGAATTCTACAAGACATTTAAGGAGGAACTGATTCCAATCCTACTGAAGCTATTTCAGGTGATTGAGAAAGATGGAACCCTCCCCAAATCATTTTATGAAGCTAACATCACATTGATACCCAAGCCAGGTAAAGATCCAACCAAAAAAGAGAACTATAGGCCAATATCTTTGATGAACATAGACGCTAAAATTCTCGACAAGATCCTAGCAAACCTGATTCAACAACACATCTCAAAAATCATCTATTATGACCAAGTAGGCTTCATCCCTGTGATGCAACACTGGTTCAACATTCTTAAAACAATAAATGTTATTAAATACATCAAAAGATGTCAATACAAAAACCACATGGTTATATCATTAGATGCAGAAAAAGTTTTTGAGAAAATCCAGCACCGCTTATTGATTAAAAACCCTCGAACATCTAGGCATACAGGGAACATACCTCAAAATAGTAAAAACCATCTACGAGAATCCCACAGCCAGCATACTCCTAAATGGACAAAAATTGGAACCCTTTCCCCTGAAAACTGGAACAAGACAAGGATGCCCACTCTCATCCCTCCTGTTCAATATAGTATTGGAAGTCCTAACTAGAGCAATCAGAAAAGAGAAGGCAATCAGGGGTATCCAAATAGGAAAAGAAGTCAAATTATCTCTCTTTGCACATGATATAATCGTATACCTTGAAAACCCAAGAGAATCTGTCAAAAACCTCCTTACATTTGTTGGGAGCTGGCCACGGAGGCCCACTGAGCGCTAGGGATCAGGAAGGGCCGTTGACCCCGAGACCACTAGGATGCATTCGGGAGCTATTGACCACATTTTCTCCCCCTTTCTACTCAGCACTAACCAGATTAAGCTCCTGTGAGCTCAAAACAT
>NW_007101303.1:0-301 GCF_000164805.1 Carlito syrichta | reverse complement strand
TAAACTAGTGTAACCTCTGTGGAAAGCAGTGTGGCGATTCCTAAAAGCTCTAAATATCGACCTCTCGTATGACCCCACAATCCCCCTACTGGAAATATACCCTGAAGATACCTGCACATGAATGTTTATCGCAGTATCGTTCACAATAGCAAGGACCTGGAACCACCCATGCTGTCCAACAAAAGTGGACTGGATTTTAAAAATGTGGTACGTGTACACAATGGAATACTACACAGCCATAAAAAAAGAACAAAATCATGAATTTTGCAGCAACCTGGATGAAACTAGAGTCTATAATACT
>NW_007101302.1:0-309 GCF_000164805.1 Carlito syrichta | reverse complement strand
CCAGCCAACCTCGCCGGCTGGCCCAACGAGCCAGTGCATGGGCCAGCAGAACTCCTCGGCTGACCCAACGAGGCAGCGCACGGGGCAGCCAACCTCACCGGCTGACCCAACGAGTCAGTGCTTGGGTCAACAGAACTCTCCAGCTGACCCAACGAAAGCACGCAGACCGGCCGACCTTGCCGGAAGACCCAACGAGCCAGCGCATGGGCCAGCCGACCTCACCAGCTGGCCGCACCAGCCAGCGTGTAGGCCAGCCAACCTCACCGGCTGGCCCAACGAGCCAGCGCATGGGCCAGCTGACCTTGCCGG
>NW_007101301.1:0-320 GCF_000164805.1 Carlito syrichta | reverse complement strand
CCCCGCAGCTTCCCGCCACTTTCAATCCTTTTCTTATTGTAATACGGTAGTTATTCAAGGTCCACTTATGAGTGAGAGCATGTGATACTCATCTCTTTGTTTCTGTGAGAGATCACTAAGTATTAAAAACTCTAATTCCATCCAGGTTGCTGCGAAGTTCATGATTTTGTTCTTTGTGGCTGAGTAGTATTTCATTGTGTAAAAATTCAGTCCTCTTATGATGGGCAGCGCGGTTTATTCCATGTTCTTGCTATTGTGAGCAATGCTGCAATAAACATACGTGTGCAGGTATCTTTTTTATAGAGTGACCTGAGTTCTTC
>NW_007101300.1:0-321 GCF_000164805.1 Carlito syrichta | reverse complement strand
GTGGAGGCTGTGGTGGCCGGGAGCGGCCACTGCACTCCAGTCTGGGTGACAGAGTGAGACTCCATCTCAAAAAAAAAAAAAATAATAAGGTTGCTGCAATATATATTAATGCCTTATGGGACAATAAATGTAAACTACTGGGATTATCTTTATTGTATTTTATTTTTTGAGTTGGAGTCTCACTCTGTTGCCCAGACTAGAGTGCAATGGCACACTCATGGCTATCCCAGCGTCAGCCTGCTGGGCTCCACGATCCTTCCACCTCAGCCTTCCAAGTAGCCGGAACTACAGGCGTGCACTACCATACCCAGCTAATTTTTT
>NW_007101299.1:0-354 GCF_000164805.1 Carlito syrichta | reverse complement strand
AGCCCCCAACCTACAGTCCAGCTTCAGAATTGAACAAAGCCAGAGGATTCACACAAGGAAAAGTAAACAGAAGTAAAAGCAACCCCATCAACCCTGAACAACAGATTTAAAGAAGATGGGGGAAAAAGGAAAAAATGAGGAGGAAAATCTACACCAATGAAGAAAAACCAAAAGAAGTATATAAGTCTCACACAGACTCATGGGAGATCAGATATTGAGAAAACAGACTTCAGAATGCAAACAATAAAGAGCCCCCAGAATGACTGGTCACATACTACAAAACCAGACATCAAAACATTAATAGAGAGAATAAAAAGAATTGAGGAAAGACAAGAGGAAAATAGGAAGGAGTTG
>NW_007101298.1:0-321 GCF_000164805.1 Carlito syrichta | reverse complement strand
CCACTCACCTCAGCCTCCCAAAGCGCGGGATTACAGGCTGAGCCACCGAGCCTGGCTACTATTATTATTTTTTGATTGGGAGTCTTACTCCATCGCCGAGACTGGATCGTAGTGGCACCCTCACGGCCACCCCAGCGTCCCCACCTGCTGGGCTCCGGCAATCCTTCCACCTCAGCCTTCCAAGTGGCTGGAACTACAGGCACGCGCTACCACGCCCGGCCAATTTTTGATTTACTGTAAAGACGAGGTCTCACCAAGTTGCCTGGGCTGGTCTCGAACCCACAGGCTCAGGCAATTCACTCGCCTCAGCCTCCCAAAGTG
>NW_007101297.1:0-325 GCF_000164805.1 Carlito syrichta | reverse complement strand
TCTCTTCTTTCCTTCCCTCCCTCCCTCCCTCTTTCTTTCTCTATTTCTCTCTCTCAGAGTCTCACTCTGTTGCCCAGACTGCAGTGCAATGATCACAGCTCACTGCAGCCTCAAACTCCTGGGCTGAAGGGATTCACCCTTCCCATCCTCCTTAGTAGCTGGGACTATAGACATGCATCATCATACTTGACTAATTTTTTTTTTTTTTTGAGTTGGAGTCTCACTCTGTCGCCAGGCTGGAGTGCAGTGGCACACTCACGGCGATTTGCTGGGATCCCACGATCCTTCTGCCTCAGCCTTCCAAGTAGCTGGAACTGCAGGTGTG
>NW_007101296.1:0-312 GCF_000164805.1 Carlito syrichta | reverse complement strand
TGACTTGTTGGCTGACAAGCGAGCTGACTAGTTTGCTTACCAGGTGGCAGGGGAGTGAGGTGACTAGTTAGCTGAACTGATAGATAGTAAGCAAGCCCACTAGTTAGGTGGACAGTGGAATAGCCAGCTGGCTTAACTAGACAGCCACCATGCTGGTCATCCGATTAGCCAACCAGCTTAACTAGCTGGCCACCTAAATTATGAGCCTGCTAACCAGTTGTCTTAACTTGCCAGCCTGATAGCTATCCAGTCAGCTAACCAGCTGACTTAACTAGTTAACTTAACTACATAGCCATCCGGCTAGCCAGCTGG
>NW_007101295.1:0-329 GCF_000164805.1 Carlito syrichta | reverse complement strand
TCTTTAAGGTCTGTTGTGTTCCCTTTAGTCTTACATTTGCCTTTATGTGGATAGTAGCCTTATAAGTAAAGCTACTATAAAATGTTCACTTTATGTTTATCAAAAGCCTCAACAAGCTGAATAGTTTAAAACCATAAGTATAGTTTAGGAAACTGAATGTGTGGACATAGATTTTCTAGAATAGAGTCCAACTTAAATGACTGTGGGCCTTACATGTGTGGAAAAGATATCTGCATTTGTGGAAAAGATATCTGCTGAAATGCACTGCAAATATTCCTTTATATTTTGCAATCCCTTCCTAGTTACTTCATGACTGCATGGTGCACACC
>NW_007101294.1:0-450 GCF_000164805.1 Carlito syrichta | reverse complement strand
GCTGAATGGAATGGAATGGAGAGGAATGAATTGGAATGGAATGGTAGGGAATGGTATGGAATGGAAAAGGGAGGAATGGAATAAAATGGGCAGAAATGGAATGGGGAGAAATGGAATGGAATGGACAGAAATAGATTAAAATGGAATGAAATGTAATGAAGTGGATTGGCGAGGAATGCAATGGTGTGGTATGGAGTGGGACGGAGTGGACTGGAAGGGAATGGAGAAAGAGAATGGAGAGAAATGAAATTGAATATAATGGAACGGAGAGGAATGGAATGGATTGGAATGGAGAGGAATTGAATGTATGGTAATGGAAAAGAATTTAATGGAATGGAATGCAATGGAGAGGAATAGAGTGGAATGGAATGGATTGGAGTGCAATTGAATAGTTCAGAATGGAAGGGAACAGAATGGAATGAAGAGGAATGGAATGGAAAGGAGTGGATT
>NW_007101293.1:0-325 GCF_000164805.1 Carlito syrichta | reverse complement strand
TCTCAATTCTATTCCATTGATCTATATACCTGTTCTTGTACCAATACCAGGCTGTTTTGATTATTGTAACTTTACAATAAAGTTTAAATTCTGGGAGTGTGATACCTCCTGCTTTGTTTTTTTGCTGAAGATTGTTTTGGCTATTGGTGGTCATTTATGTTTCCAGGTGAATTCCTATATTGTTCTTTCTAAATCTGAGAAGAATGTTGCTGGTAATTTGATGGGTATTACATTAAATTTGTAGATTGCCTTCGGTAGAATGGAAATCTTAACAATGTTGATTCTTCCAATCCATGAGCATGGATTATTTTTCCACTTGTTTGTG
>NW_007101292.1:0-325 GCF_000164805.1 Carlito syrichta | reverse complement strand
GACTTGCTGGGCTCCGGCGATCCTTCCGCCTCAACCTTCCAAGCAGCTGGAACTACAGGCGCATGCTACCACGCCCAGCGCATTTTTTTGATTTATTGTAGAGATGAGGTCTCGCCAAGTTGCCCGGGGGGTCTTGAACCCGCGGGTTTAGGCAATCACTCACCTCGGCCTCTTGAAGGGCGGGATTACAGGCTGAGTCACCAAGCCTGGCTTATTTCTTGAATTGGATGATGATTTCAAGAGTGATGTTTTGTGTGGCTGTTATTTGAGTTTTACTTTATAATTTTTTTTTTTTTTGAGTTGGAGTCTTACTCTGTCGCCCAGA
>NW_007101291.1:0-322 GCF_000164805.1 Carlito syrichta | reverse complement strand
TTAAGTCAGCTGGCTAGCCATCAGGTGTCTAGTTATATCAGCTAGATAAGTCAGCTGGCTATTCACCTGTCTAGCTAGGTTGCTATCAAGTTAAGTCTGCTGACTAGCCAGTTGACTAATTCTTTAAGTCAGCTAGTTAATGCAGATGGTTAGCCTGCTGGCTAGCTAGGTAGCTAGGCAAATAATTCAGCTGGCTAGTCAGCAGACTTAACTTGCTGACTGAATTAACTAGCTGGCTAGCTAGTTAATTCAGCTAGTTAAGTCAGCAGGCAAGCCAGCATGCTAGCTAGGTAGCTAGCTAGTTATGTCAGCTGTCTAGCCA
>NW_007101290.1:0-409 GCF_000164805.1 Carlito syrichta | reverse complement strand
TGGCCCCGCCTCCCCTGGCCCCGCCTTGACCCAGCCCCGGGAAGCCGCCTGTCTTCAGTTCGTGGTTTCAGTGACCGTGGTCCTCTAGGACCTGCGGGGCCCTCGGCTCCTCCCCACCCCGGGGTCTCCCCCTACCCCGGGACGCTGGCCCAGCCCCGGCCTGGTGGCCGAGGCGCTGGGCATGGGCCCGCCCTCCGTCCCACCGCGTTTAACCAGCTGTCCTTCTCCCCCCTGCCCGCCCGCCGGACTGTAGGGAAAACATGTGAGTGCCCCCCCCGCTGTGTGCGCAGAGCTGCCGCCCCCCGCCAGGAATTTGAGATTAGCTGCCGCGGGGGTGGGGTGGGGGCTTCCTTGTCCCTGACGGTCGGGATGCGCCCGCCTCAGGGGCGGGGGCGTCTCCTCCCGGGGT
>NW_007101289.1:0-311 GCF_000164805.1 Carlito syrichta | reverse complement strand
GCTCAGGCAATCCACTCACCTCAGCCTCCCAAAGGCGTGGGATTACAGGCTGAGCCACTGAGCCCGGCTTGATGGGAATCTTTATGAGGTTCATCTACATTGTCACATACACTGATAGTGCTTTTTATTCCTGTGTAGTATTCCACTGTATTGATGTAGCACAAGTCATTTTTCAGTTCTCCTGTAGAGTGACATTTGTGTTGTTTCCATTTGGGGGTTACGATGAATAAAGCTGTGATGTTCATGTATAAGTCTTTTGTATGGACAGACATTTTCTTTTCTTTCTTTCTTCCTTTTTTTTTTTTTTTTTT
>NW_007101288.1:0-361 GCF_000164805.1 Carlito syrichta | reverse complement strand
CGGGGTTCGGGCTCCCGCTCCTCCGAGGCGGACGTTCGGGCGAGAACTCCGGGGGCAGAGAGAACTGATGTCGCCCCCCGCTCCCCGGAAGCCTTGACCACGTGGCCAAACGGGCTACAACGCGGGGAGCCCGGGCCCCGAGGGGGCGGGCGAGGGGGAGAGGCCTCCCGTCCCCTGCCCCACCTCGCACAAAATCTCCCTCCCGGGCTACCCGGGCGAGGGTCGCTCTCCGCGGTGGGTTTCCCTCTGCAGAAGCCCCCCGGGGAGGTTGCACCTCCGCGGCGGCGGCGGTTGATGGGCCGCAGTTGGCTCCGCTCCTGGCTCTGGCCGCGCAGGTGCGGAGTCGTGGGCGGCCGCTCCC
>NW_007101287.1:0-302 GCF_000164805.1 Carlito syrichta | reverse complement strand
GGTCTTTGTGATTGAGGGGACGGCCAACCTGGGACCCTACTTCGAGGGGCTCCGCAAGCACTACCTGCTCCCGGCCATCGAGTGAGTGCGGTTTCCGCGGCTCCGGCCCCGCCCTCCGACTTTAGTTTCTTGGTCTCTTGCCTGACTCCTGCCTTTCGCCTCCGACCCTCGCAGGTATTTTAATGGCGGTCCTCCTGCCGAGACGGACTTCGGGGGAGACGTGAGTCTTGGGACTCGGGTCTGAGAGGGGAGGGGCTGGAACCCGGATTCCCGGGTCTGAGGGAGGAGGGGCGGGGGCCTGG
>NW_007101286.1:0-385 GCF_000164805.1 Carlito syrichta | reverse complement strand
CAGCCTTCCAAGTAGCTGGAACTACAGGTGCGCGCTACCACGCCCGGCTAATTTTTTAAATTTATCGTAGAGATGAGGTCTCACCAAGTTGCCCAGGTGGGTCTCGAACCCGCGGGCTCAGGCAATCCACTCACCTCGGCCTCCCAATGCGCGGGATTACAGGCTGAGCCACCGAGCCCGGCGTGGATTGCAATTTAAACTCTGAGAATTGGAAACAAAACAAGTCTCCCATAAACAATGGTTTTTGCCTGTTGGAGCCTCTGGAAAAAGGAAGATAACATGAAAAAGAGAGGCAGTCTCCAGTTAAAAATTTTTTTTTTTTTTGAGAGTTGGAGTCTCACTCAGTCACCCAGACTGGAGTGCAGTGGCCGCTCCCGGCCACCGC
>NW_007101285.1:0-344 GCF_000164805.1 Carlito syrichta | reverse complement strand
GTTAACTAGTTGACATAACTAGAGAGCCTGATGGCTTGCCAGCACACTTAACTAGCTACCTACCTACATAACCCTGTGGCTTGACAACTGATTTAACTACCTTCTATCATGATAAACTGCTGGCCAGCGAACTGACAACTACGTGATTTAACTAGCTAGCCAGCTGGGAGGCCAGTTGATTTAACTAGCTAGGTACCCTGCTAGGTAGCTGGCTAACCCCCTGACTAAACTAACTGACTTAACTAGCTAGATACCAAGCTAACCAGCTGATTTAACTAGCTGATTTTACTAGCTAGCTACCTTGCTAACCATCTGGCTAGACAGATGACTTAAGTAACTGACAT
>NW_007101284.1:0-345 GCF_000164805.1 Carlito syrichta | reverse complement strand
TGGCCACTCCCGGCCACTGCAGCCTCAACCTGCTGGGCTCCAGTGATCCTTCCACCTCAGGCTTCCAAGTAGCTGGAACTACAGGCTTGTGCTACCATGCCTGGCTAATTTTTTGATTTACTATAGAGATGAGGTCTTGCCAAGTTGCCAAGGTGGGTCTCGAAACCGGGGGCTCAGGCAATCCACTCACCTCAGCTTCCCAAGGTATGGGAATACAGGCTGAGCCACTGCGCCCGGCTCATCTTTGATTTCTTTGAGCAGTGTTTTGTAGTTTTCATTGTAAATGTCTTTCACGTTTCTGCTTAGGAAGATGCCAAGGTATTTCATTTTTTTGTGGCTATTGTG
>NW_007101283.1:0-325 GCF_000164805.1 Carlito syrichta | reverse complement strand
AAATTACTCCAGGGAGTTTGTTGTTGGTTTTTTTTTTTTTCTACTTAGCTTTGGGAAAGACCACTCTATCCACTGGCTCCATCTCTCTACTTCAAACCTTGGGCATCGAGACTTAATGTTCTTCACTTTCAGAAGATCTTTAGACAAATGGTTCTAGGCAAAATAATTCATCTACTTTGTAGGGATCAGTTTCATTTGCCATGAGTCTCAGAGAGTGGCAGCCCTGATGACATCACACCATCTTCTGTTACAATATAATCTTTAAACAGTGTGTAAGTCTACTCATCCTACAGTACAAAACTGGTTTACTCTTTTTTTTTTTTTT
>NW_007101282.1:0-369 GCF_000164805.1 Carlito syrichta | reverse complement strand
GACCCTGACTAAAAAAAAAAAAAAAGAGTGAGAGACCTGGATAATAAAAATGCTTTCAGTGGCTGCCTTCAGGATCAGCACAAAACAAAAAACAACAACAAAACACTAAACTCTAAAAAAAAAGTTGGTATGGAAAGGGCAAAGGACTATAGAGTCAAATATCACCTCCCCACCAGCATCTCCACCCCAAATGCAACCCAGCCCCCACCACAACCCCCTGTCAGTCCTCCCAACCCCTCCCAGTCCTCCCACTTCCCCACCAGCCCTCCCACTGTTTTTTATTTTTTATTTTTTTGAGTTGGAATCTCACTCTGGCTCCCAGACTGGAGTGCAGTGGCCGCTCCCAGCCACCGCAGCCTCGACCTGCTG
>NW_007101281.1:0-300 GCF_000164805.1 Carlito syrichta | reverse complement strand
TGGCATTCTTGCTGGTAAGTAGAGCTGGGACTCAGACCTAGGCAGGCTGGCTCAGAGTTCGTACTCTTAACCCCTACACCATTCTACGTGGTCTGTGTTAGGGATCTTAGCTTCAAAACTGGGTGTAGCTCTGGGATGCTACAAGAGCAAAGGGCATCCAGTTTGGGAAACACCTGTCACCCTGGCTGAGGAGCAAATGACACATAATGAAGTGTTTCCCACGCCACCTCATTCATGAGCCTCTTGAAATGACAACAAACAATATTCCATTAAAAATACCGTATGCAGCCGGGCTGGGTG
>NW_007101280.1:0-359 GCF_000164805.1 Carlito syrichta | reverse complement strand
ATTGGTTGCCAGTTCCAATTTCCATAAGGGTGTCTCCTGAATTTTCTAAGGTTCTTATACTTTGAGGTTTTACGTTTAGCTCTTTGATCCATTTAGAGTTGACTTTTGTGTATGGTGATAGTTGGGTCTTGTTTTAATCTGCATGTGGTCAACCGGTTTTCCTATCACCATTTACTGAATAGGCTCTCCTCTCTCCAATGTTTGGTTGTGGAGGTTTTGTCGAAGATGAGTTGGTTGAGAAATTTAGGTTTTGCTTCTGAAATCTCTATCCTGTTCCATTGGTCTATATTCCTATTTTGGTACAAATACCAGGCTGTTTTGATTATTGTAGCTTTATAATAAAGTTTAAAGTCTGGGAG
>NW_007101279.1:0-420 GCF_000164805.1 Carlito syrichta | reverse complement strand
TGGCCGGGAGCAGCCACTGCACTCCAGTCTGGGCGATGGAGTGAGACTCCAACTCCAAAACAAAAAACAAAAAAAACTGTACAACTCTTAGAAGAAAACATATGCTTAACTATTCATGATCTTAGGTTTATGTTATAATAAAAAGAATCTAGGGCGGGGAGTGTGGTGAGGATAAATCATAAATATGACATTAAAAGCACAAGCAACAAAAGAAATAGGTAAGTGCCACTTTAATAAGAATTTAAAACTTTTGTGCTTCACGAGACAAAAAAAGTGAAAATACAATCCACATAATGGGAGAACATTTTTACAAATCCTATATATGATAGCAGACATGAATCTAGAATTTATAAAGAACACTTAAGCCGGGCTCAGTGGCTCAGCCTGTCATCCCGCGCCTTTGGGAGGCTGAGGTGAGTG
>NW_007101278.1:0-472 GCF_000164805.1 Carlito syrichta | reverse complement strand
TGCCCTAGCTAGGGCGATGGAGACTCTAGTGACAAAAAAGACGCCTCACTAATGTGCCACGGCAGGCGTCCACTGCTCCCCCAGAGACAGATCTGAGTGGGCGGGGGACAATGAACTGATCAGAAGAGAAAGGGGCCCACCCCAGTCCAAAGGTGGCAGACCGGGCAACTGGAACATAGACTGGCCACAGCATTGCCAGACCACTTTGATCGCTCTGTTCCTGATGGCCCCCCAGACTCAGGGCTGTATGTTCTGTGAGATCACACGTGTCTTTGCCATGGGGCACGAGTGTGGAGGGTGGTGGCAGGCTTTCTGGGACTCATGGTTGAAAGCGTGGGATGGATGTGCCCAGTGGACAACTTTGATACCTCCCGTGAACGACAGGCGGGATATGCCTTTTTCTCTGCCATCCTTGAGGGTGAATCTTCATGCTGAGTGGCAGGGGTGGTGGTGGTGGCAGTGGTGGTGGTAA
>NW_007101277.1:0-306 GCF_000164805.1 Carlito syrichta | reverse complement strand
CCTAATCCTTAACTGTACCCCACAAAACTATAATAAAAATACTGATTAATTAAAAAAAAAAAACAAAACTATGTTCTGATTTTCACAGTTAAACCTGCTTATTACAGATTAGGAAACTCTGGAAATGTACAACAAAAATACAATTTTATTCTATCTTTCTTATTCAGAAGCAATTAGTCTGATCTATAATTTTGAAACATATTTGAGATTTTTCTGATATGCTACACTTTCTATACTTTACCCAAAATATATTTTATGTTTGATCCTGTGTATCTTAAAGCTTTCCTCCAACATTGTTTTTAAAGG
>NW_007101276.1:0-327 GCF_000164805.1 Carlito syrichta | reverse complement strand
CTCAGGCTGGTCTCGAACCCCTGAGCTCAGGCAATCCTCTCGCCTCTGCCTCCCAAAGTGCTGGGATTACAGGCTTGAGCCACCGTGCCTTGCCTCAGAACAAACTTTCTTTTTTTCTTGAGTTGGAGTCTCACTCCGTCACCCAGGTTGGAGTGCCGTGGCATGCTCACGGCCACCCCAGTGTTGACCTGCTGGGCTCTAGCGATCCTTCCGCCTTAGCCTTCCAAGTAGCTAGAACTACAGGTGCGTACTACCATGCCCGGCTAATTTTTGATTTATTATAGAGATGAGGTCTCACCAAGTTGCCTGGGCTGGTCTCAAACCCAT
>NW_007101275.1:0-311 GCF_000164805.1 Carlito syrichta | reverse complement strand
GATCGCTGGAGCCCAGCAGGTTGAGGCTGCAGTGGCCAAGAGTGGCCACTGAACTCCAGTCTGGGGGTGACAGAGTGAGACTCCAACTAAAAACAAAAACAAAAACAAAAAATAATAAATATGTGAGTAACTATAAAATAATTGTTTTAATTTTTAAAAAATATAAGTGAGTCTTTAAGACAAAAAAATGTATTGTGAGTTTTTATTTTATTTTTTTATATATGGAGAAGTCGAATATATTATTTATTTATTTATTTATTTTTATTTTTTTGAGTTGGAGTCTCACTCTGTCGCCCAGACTGGAGTGCAGT
>NW_007101274.1:0-337 GCF_000164805.1 Carlito syrichta | reverse complement strand
CTGCTGGGCTCCGGCGATCCTTCCGTCTCAGCCTTCCAAGTAGCCGGAACTACAGGCACGCACTACCACGCCCGGCTAATTTTTGATTTATTGTAAAGACGAGGTCTCACCAAGTTGCCCGGATGGGTCTCGAACCCACAGATTCAGGCAATCCACTCGCCTCGGCCTCCCAAAGTTTTGGAATGACAGGCTGAGCCACCGAGCCTGGCCCTGTTACTTCTAAGACAGGTCATAAGAAGATTTCCAACTTGGTTGTTCTTTCCCACTGTCTCTTACTTTCTCCTCTGTTCCCACCCTCCTCCCCCTCTTTCTCTTCACACCACCCCCCCGCCCCGCC
>NW_007101273.1:0-309 GCF_000164805.1 Carlito syrichta | reverse complement strand
TGTGGGCTGTCTCCCTGCTCTCTTGATGGTTTCTTTGGCTTTGCAGAAGCTTGTCAGTTTAATGAGGTCCCACCTGTCTATCTTATCTCTTATGGACCGTGTGTTTCAGGTTTTGTTCAGGAATTGGATGCCAGTTCCGATTTCCATAACGGTGTGTCCTGCATTTTCTAAGGTTCTTATGGTTTGAGGTTTTGCATTTAGTTCTCTGATCCATTTAGAGTTACTTTTTGTGTGTGGAGATAGATAGAGGTCTTGTTTGAATCTTCTGCATGTGGTCAGCCAGTTTTCCCAGCACCATTTACTGAATAG
>NW_007101272.1:0-315 GCF_000164805.1 Carlito syrichta | reverse complement strand
CAGGCTGGAGTGCAGTGGCATGATCACAGCCACCACAGCCTCGACCTGCTGGGCTCAGGCAATCCTTCCACCTCAGCCTTCCAAGTAGCTGGAACTACAGGTGTGCCACCATGCCCAGATAATTTTTTGGATTTATTGTAGAGATGAGGTCTCCTCAAGTTGCCCAGGCTGGTCTCAAACTCCTGGGCTTAGGCAATCCTCTCACCTTGGCCCCCCCAAAGTGCTGGGATTTTAGGAGTAAGCCACCACACCCGGCGTGTGTGTGTGTGTGTGTGTGTGTGTGTGTGTGTGTGTGTGTGTGTGTGTGTGTGTTTA
>NW_007101271.1:0-326 GCF_000164805.1 Carlito syrichta | reverse complement strand
AATTGTGTAAATGCTGAATTACCTTAAACTCCCATAGAATAATACATATCTGTTTTGTCCCTAATTGTGAAATTGCAACAGCACCATTAGAATAAAGAAGAAAGAGATATGTGAACATGCCTTCATTTGTATTTTTCTTTTTCATCATTTACTAAAATATATTGTAAGCAATGAGAATATGCTATTTCTGTGTCTTTTATGTGTCCCAATAATAAATGGAGGATAGAGATATGATTCGGTACACTTTAAATTAATAGAAAAACTCATTCTAAAAAAATACAGAAGCAATTCACACATTTATATCTAATCAAGTAAGTCATAACAAC
>NW_007101270.1:0-358 GCF_000164805.1 Carlito syrichta | reverse complement strand
AGATAGATTCCCTGATAGGAATCTGGCTAGCCAGCTGACTTAACAACCTGACATAATTAGCTAACTACTAGCTAGCCAGCTGACTGCCGAGCTGACTTAACTAACTGACTTAACCAGCTAACCACATGACTAGCCAGCTGACTCAACTAACTGACTTAACTAGTTAGTCGGCTGGCTAGCCATCTGACTTAACTAGCTCTCTACCTGACTAGCTATCTGTCTAGCCAGCTGACTTAATGAGCTGATTTAATTAGCCAATCAGCTGACAGGCCAAAGACTTAACTGGCTCACTACCTAACTAGCCAACTGGCTAGCCAGCTGACTAAACTAGCTGTCTTAAATAGCTTGCCTGCTTGCT
>NW_007101269.1:0-333 GCF_000164805.1 Carlito syrichta | reverse complement strand
ATAAATCAAAAAATTAGCTGGGCGTGGTGGCACGCACCTGTAGTTCCAGCTACTTGGAAGTCTGAGGCGGAAGGATTGCCTGAGCCCAGCAGGTTTAGGTGGGGTGGCCGTGAGCATACCACTGCACTCTAGCTTGGGCAACAGAGTGAGACTCCAACTCAATAAAAAACAAACAAGCCAAAAAACAGGCCAGGCTTGGTGGCTCAGGCTGTAATCTCAGCACTTTGGGAGGCCAAGGCGAGTGGATTGCCTGAGCCCGCAGGTTCAAGATCAGCCTGGGCAACTTGGCGAGACCTCGTCTCCACAATAAATCAAAAATTAGCCGGGCGTGGT
>NW_007101268.1:0-327 GCF_000164805.1 Carlito syrichta | reverse complement strand
GCTCCCGGCCACTGTAGCCGCGACCTGCTGGGCTCTGGCAATCCTTCCGCCTCAGCCTTCCAAGAAGCTGGACCTACAGGCGTGCGCTACCACGCCTGGCTAATTTTTGATTTATTGTAGAGATGAGGTCTCGCCAAGATGCCCAGGCGAGTCTCGAACCCGTGGGCTCAGGCAATCCACTCACCTCAGATGACTGAATCTTATGGGGTATCCTAAGCTTCAGAAATGAATAGGGGCCAGCCTTGGTGGCTCAGCCTGTAATCCCGTGCCTTGGGAGGCTGAGGTGAGTGGATTGCCTGAGCCTGCGGGCTTGAGACCCGCCTGGGC
>NW_007101267.1:0-321 GCF_000164805.1 Carlito syrichta | reverse complement strand
CCCAAAGTGCTGGGATTACAGGCTGAGCCACCACTCCTGGCCAGCCAGTGGTATTCTACAACACTCACCAAGCAGGGGAAGTTACAAAAGCTCCCCCTCCAAAAGATAATTGTGGCTGGGCTTGGTGGCCCAGCCTGTAATCCCAGCACTTTGGGAGGCCGAGATGAGTGAATTGCCTGAGCCCATGGGTTCGAGACCTACCTGGGCAACTTGGCTAGACCTCATCTCTACAATAAAATAAAAATTAGCTGGGCATGGTAGCACGCACCTGTAGTTCTGGCTACTTGGAAGGCTGAGGTGGAAGGATCGCCTGAGCCCAGC
>NW_007101266.1:0-467 GCF_000164805.1 Carlito syrichta | reverse complement strand
GTGCACACACACCCCGGGGTCACTCACCGCCGGGGCTTGGACACCTGGGAGCTGAACTTGGTGAACTCTCCAGGCGCTGTCCACTCCGAGCCAGTCTAGGGGTGATACGGCAGGGCGACGGGGTCTCGCCCGCTCCTTGGGGACACCAGGCCCGCCCGGGCCCCACTCCCCAAGGCTGGCGGGGCCGGGCCACCGAGCTGCAGGAGGCCGGTGAAGACGGGGTGGGCGGAAGGGCTGGGGGTCAGGGGCCAGGGCCAGGGCGTACCTTGCCCACGAAGGCCACCAGCTGGGCAGCCGCTGGGCTCTCGTCCAGGCTCAGCCAGAACTCCGAGTTGTCGTCCGAGGCCACAGAGAACTGCACGTCTCCTGGGCCACAGACAGGGTCTCAGGGGGCGGAGCCCCTCACCGTCCCCGCCCCGGGCGCCACCGCCCGCACCATCTCTCGCCGGATGGAGAAAGCCGAAGAC
>NW_007101265.1:0-924 GCF_000164805.1 Carlito syrichta | reverse complement strand
TATCCCGATGGCTTGCCAACTCACTTAAATTCCTAGGTACCTAGGTAACCAACTGGCTAATTAGTTGATTTAACTATGTTACTTAACTAGTTTTCTAACTGGCTATCCAGTTGACTTAACTAGGTAGCTACCCAGATATGCAGCTTGCTATACAGCTGAATCAACTTGCTGACTTAACTAGTTAGCAGGCTAACATAACTAGCTGATGTAAGCAGCTAGCTACCAACTAGCCACTTGGTTTATTTAGCTGGCATAACTAGCTAGATATCTAGCTAGCCTGCTGACTTAACTAGCTGACTTAACTTGCTACCTAACTGCCATAACTACCTGACTAATATAGCTAGCTCCCTAGCTAGCCAGCTGACTTAACTAGCTGAAATAACTATCTAGCAGATAGCTAGCTATTGGACTTAACTAGCTTTTTAACTAGCTAACCAGCTGGATACCCAACAGTCTTAA
The DNA here is from genome assembly GCF_000164805.1 of Carlito syrichta. Lineage (NCBI taxonomy): Eukaryota > Metazoa > Chordata > Mammalia > Primates > Tarsiidae > Carlito > Carlito syrichta. The sequence goes on along the minus strand of NW_007101265.1, from coordinate 465 downwards.
TGAACTGACTTAACTTGCTATCCAGCTGGTTGCCAGCTGACTTATCTAGCTGACATAACTTGCTAGCCAGCTGGTTACCAGGTGACTTAACTAGCTGACTTAACCAGTTAGTCAGCTGGCTAGCCAGCTGACTTAACTAGCTAGCTACCTATCTAGCCATCTGGCTAGCCAGCTGACTTAACTAGCTGACTTGAACAACTATCCTGCTAGCTAGCAAGTTGACTTACCTATCTAGCTACCTACTTAGCCAGCTGGCTAGACAATTGACTAAACTAGCTGACTTAACCAGCTAGCCAGTTGGCTAGCCAGCTGACTTAACTGGCTGACATCACTAGCTAGCCAGGTAGCTATCTAGCTGACTTAACTAGCTAGCTACCTAAATAGCCAGTTGACTAGCCAGCTTTCTTGACTAGCTGAATTAACTTGCTAGCCAGCTGGCTAGCCAACTGACTTAACTAGTTCGCT
>NW_007101264.1:0-440 GCF_000164805.1 Carlito syrichta | reverse complement strand
GGGTCTCGAACTCGTGGGCTCAGGCAATCCACTCACTTCAGCCTCCCAAAGGCGCGGGATGACAGGCTGAGCCACCGAGCCTGGCAATATTTCCTATTATAGTCTTCCTTTTTGATATGCTTGTCTTTTGTTATATCATTATAATAAATAATTATGTGTATATGCATGTGTGTTTGTGTGGCGAATGTGTGTGCATGTGTGAGGATGAGTGTGTGTGTGTGTGTGTGTGTGTGTGTGTGTGTGCGTGCTTGTATGTGGGCATATGTGTGTTTTTGTATAGAAGAATTTCCAGAAGGAAATTTAGGACGTTTATTTAAAAAGATCATTTCTGGCTGGACTTGGTGGCTCAGCCTGTAATCCCAGTGCTTTGGGAGGCCGAGGTGAATGGATTGCCTGAGCCTGCAGGTTTGAGACCCGCCTGGGCAACTTGGCGAGACCTC
>NW_007101263.1:0-400 GCF_000164805.1 Carlito syrichta | reverse complement strand
GGCCTTGCGTCCGTCCTCTCGTGGCCTCCCTCCCCTCTCGTTTTCAGCCGTGTCTTTGGGCAGAGGTGGGTCCCCCGCGCCGTCGTGGCTCCCGCGGCGTCGCCCTCCGGACTCAAGCCGTCCGCCTTCCTCGGCCTCCCCGGCCCGAGACTCCGAGTGGAGCCTCCGCGCCCGGCTGTTTCGTTCTTGCGAGATGGGGTCTTGCCGGGCCGCCCAGGCGGGAGCTAAACTCCCGGGCTCAAGCGTCCTCCCCACGGGGCCTCCCACCTGCTGGGACCGTACCGGGTCCCTGCCCTCCTTGAAGACGGACGAGGCCCGCCGGGCTCGGTGGCTCAGCCTGTCATCCCGCGCCTTGGGAGGCTGAGGGGAGCCCGCGGGCTCGAGACGCGCCCGGGCAACT
>NW_007101262.1:0-305 GCF_000164805.1 Carlito syrichta | reverse complement strand
TAGCCTTTTTGGGAACTCACGTTCAGAGAATCTCACAAGTTCACCTATGCCGTCGCCATCTTGCCATTCTCCAAATATATTATTTAAAATAATATTTGTTGTAAATGTTTTGAATATCCTTACAAGTTGATTTGCTATAACGTTAGTATGGTCTTCACAACTATTTCTCACACATATCACTTTCAGTCATTCTTGTTCGATGAACGCACCGCTGTTAACCGTTAAAAAACAAGCGTGGCGGCGACGGCGGCGGGCAGCGACCAGGTGGGCGCGTGGGTCCCAGCCAGGCAGCGAGACGCGCCGGG
>NW_007101261.1:0-337 GCF_000164805.1 Carlito syrichta | reverse complement strand
GGATCGCCGGAACCCAGCAGGTCAAGGCTGCGGTGGCTGGGAGCGGCCACTGCACTCCAGACCAGATGACAGAGTGAGACTCCAACTCAAAAAAAAAAGAGAAAATTTGCTTAAAATAGGTAGAAATCTTCAAGGCATATGCATTCAGTTTTTTAGAAAAGTAGAAAAAGGAAATCACAAAAATAAGAATGAAAATTAGTGATATACAAATATCAAGACAAAGGAATAGCAGTAGCAGGAAACTGCAGGGATGGGGGAGAGGCCATCCTTCTGCCTCAAATTTGCAAGTAGCTGGAACTACAGGAGCTCACCACCCCATCTGGCTTTTTTTTTTTTT
>NW_007101260.1:0-318 GCF_000164805.1 Carlito syrichta | reverse complement strand
CTTACTATTTTGAGGTATGTTCCTTCTATACCTAGGTATTTGAGGGTTTTTATCAAGAAGAGATGCTGGATTTTATCAAAAGCTTTTTCTGCATCTAATGAGATAACCATATGGTTCTTGTTTTTACATCTGTTGATATATTTAATGACATTTACAGTCTTGTGAATGTTGAACCAGCCCTACATCCTGGGGATGAAGCCAACTTGGTCATGTTGGATGATTTTTGAGATGTGCTTTTCGATCTGATTTGCTAGAATCTTGTTGAGGATTTTTGCATCTATGTTCATAAGAGATATTGGCCTGTAGTTCTCTTTTTTT
>NW_007101259.1:0-307 GCF_000164805.1 Carlito syrichta | reverse complement strand
AGCGGCCACTGCACTCCAGTCTGAGCGACAGAGTGAGACTCCAACTCAAAAAAAAAAAAGTTTATTTACATTATACTGTAGTCTACTAAGGTGCAATGATATTATGTCTAAAAAGGTATATATCTTAATTTTTAAAATGTTATTGTTTAAAAATGATAGTGATCATCTGAACCTTTAGCAAGCCATAATCTTTTTGTTGGTGGAGGGTCTTGCCTCGATGCTGATGGCTACTGACTAGTCAGGGTAGTGGCTACTGAAGGTTGGGTAGCTGTGACAATTTCTTCTTTTTTTTTTTTTTTGAGTTGGA
>NW_007101258.1:0-320 GCF_000164805.1 Carlito syrichta | reverse complement strand
AGGGTGCCTGAATGAAACGTAATTGTACACCTAACCCTTAACTGTACCCCACAAAACCATAATAAAAAAATACTGATTAATAGAAAAAAAAGAAGTCAGAAGGCAAAGAGCTGATCTCCCTAGATAGAGATTTGGCAGTACTCCAGAGAAAAGCAAGGGATGCTGGGAGGGAGTGTTGTAACTGCGACCCCAACCTCCATACTCAAAATCCCAAAGTAGAAATTCAGTAGGATAAAGAAGAAACAAGAGAAAGGAAGGAAGGGGGAGGGAGGGAGGGAAGGAAGGAAGAAAGGAAGGAAGGAAGGAAGGAAGGAAGGAAG
>NW_007101257.1:0-393 GCF_000164805.1 Carlito syrichta | reverse complement strand
GGCGGGAGCAGCCCTCTGCCAGCCCTGCCGCCTCCCCCCTCCGGCCCACCCTCTGGGGCTCGGGCTCCGCTTTGGATGGCTTTTCCCAGAAGCCTTTTAAAAAATGGATCCCTTGCCTAGGAGCCATTCAGTCATAATGTCAAGGGTTTCGAGACGAAGACGGAAGCACACTTCGCCTCCAAAATCAACTTTTTTTGGCAAGGGGGATGGAGTTGTGAAGTATTAATGATGCCTGCGTGGTCTCCATCCTCATCGCACAGGGCCGGTGTGTGTTTTCTCGGGATTTCTTGGGAATGGGTAGCCAAGAGCCATTTGGCTGCTGTGGGCAGCCACTGAGATTTCTGGGTGCCAGGCTGTCCCTGCCTTTTAGGGGAGGATCAACTTTTCTCGACA
>NW_007101256.1:0-330 GCF_000164805.1 Carlito syrichta | reverse complement strand
CATCCTGGGGATGAAGCCTGCTTGGTCATGGTGGATGATTTTTGAGATGTGTTTTTGGATTCAGTTTGCTAGAATCTTGTTGAGAATTTTTGCATCTATGTTCATAAAGGATATTGGCCTGTAGTCCTCTTTTTTTTGTTGTTGGATCTTTACCTGGTTTGGGTATCAGTGTGATGTTAGCTTCACACAATTATTTTGGGAGAATTCCATCTTTTCAATTGCCTGGAATACTTTCAGTAGGATTGGTATCAGCTCCTGCAAGTATGTTTTGTAGAATTCTGCTGGAAAGCCAACCGGTTCAAGGCTTTTTTTTTTTTTTTTTTTTTTTTT
>NW_007101255.1:0-329 GCF_000164805.1 Carlito syrichta | reverse complement strand
CGCCACATCCTCTCCAGCGCTGTTATTTTTTTGAGTTGTTGATAATTGCCATTCTGACTGGAGTTAGGTGGTATCTCAGCGTGGTTTTGAGTTGCATCTCTCTGATGATTAGTGAAGTTGAATATTTCTTCATATGTCTGTTGGTTGCTCGGATGTCTTCCTTTGTGAACTGTCTGTTCATGTCTTTTGCTCATTTTATAATGGGGTTGTTTGTTTTTTCCTTTTCAGCATGCTTGAGTTCCTTATAGATCAAAGATGTTAAGCCTTTGTCTGACCTGGTGTTGGCAAATACTTTTTCCCAGTCTGTAGGCTGTCTCCCTGCTCTCTTG
>NW_007101254.1:0-319 GCF_000164805.1 Carlito syrichta | reverse complement strand
TTGTTAGGTCTTTACCTGGCTTGGGTATCAATGTGATGTTAGCTTCGTAAAATGATTTGGGGTGAGTTCCATCTTTCTCAGTCGCCTCGAATACTTTCAGTAGGATTTTTATCAGCTCCTCTTTAAATGTCTTGTAGAATTCTGCTGGAAAGTCATCTGATCCAGGGCTTTGTTTTGGTAGGTAGTTTTCTTATTACATAGTCAATTTCCTTGATTTTATTGGTCTATTTAGGGTCTCAATTTTTTCTTGTTTCAACCTAGGCAGGTTGTGTGATGACAGAAAGTCCTCTGTTTCCTTAAGGTTTTCAAGTTTGTTTCC
>NW_007101253.1:0-331 GCF_000164805.1 Carlito syrichta | reverse complement strand
AGCTCCGATGCAAATCACATGAGGGTCTTTATTCAGGCTCGAGTCTGGGCTCACGTCTGTAACCGGTGCAGCAGTACAGGAATGAGAGCCCCGACCCAGCGCAGTAAGCAGCTTATATACACAGTTACAAGGGAGGGGAAAGAACTTTAAACTTGTTTGCACATGATTGAGTAATTTCTCCTACTGGGTACAGGGGCGTTTGGGATTGGTTGGTTTGTATGGTCACAGGTCACGGCTGACCGCGACTGACCATCAACAGTCAGGCGGGCTAGGTGAAACCGGTTGGGACATCTGGAATGTGAGATTACTAGGGGAGTGGAGCAGGAAATGG
>NW_007101252.1:0-368 GCF_000164805.1 Carlito syrichta | reverse complement strand
GGTGATCCTTCTGCCTCAGCCTTCCAAGTAACTGGAACTATAGGCACATGCTACCATGCCCGACTAATTTTTTATTTATTGTAGAGACAAGGTCTTGCCAAGTTGCCCAGGCTGGTCTCAAACCTGCGGTCTTAGGCAATCCTCTCGCCTCGGCCTCCCAAAGTGCTGGGATTTCAGACTGAGCCACTGAGCCTGACTTAACATAGGAATTCTAACAACGCATTGGGTACAAAGTGTGATGGCGGCCACTGCACTCCAGTCTGGGTGACAGAGTGAGACTCCAACTCTAAATAAATAAAGTTGGGCTCGGTGACTCAGCCTGTAATTCCATGTCTTTGGGAGGCTGAGGTGAGTGAATTGCCTGAGCC
>NW_007101251.1:0-368 GCF_000164805.1 Carlito syrichta | reverse complement strand
GGTCGAGGCTGCGGTGGCCGGGAGCAGCCACTGTACTCCAGTCTGGGCGACAAAGTGAGACTCCAACTTAGAAAAAAAGAAAAAAAATCATGAACTATATACTTAGATCTTTATGTTATGTTATGCTATGTTACAGGCTGAGCCACCGAGCCCGACCAATGGCCTCTTTTTTCAAAGGAAAAGCAAGGTGAATGCCTGTCACCTGTGATGCTACGGTTCAAAGAAGTCATCAGAGGCCGGGCACTGTGGCTCACACCTATAATCCCAGCACTTTGGGAGGCCGAGGTGAGAGGATTGCCTGAGTCCATGAGTTCAAGACCAGCCTGGGCAGCTTGGCGAGACCTCATCTCTACAATAAATCAAAAAAT
>NW_007101250.1:0-334 GCF_000164805.1 Carlito syrichta | reverse complement strand
TGTCGCCCAGGCTGGAGTGCAGTGGCATGCTCACGGCTACCGCAGCCTCAACCTGCTGGGCTTAGGCGATCCTTCCACCTATCTTCCAAGTAGCTGGAACTACAGGCGCATACTGCCACACCTGACTTATTTTTGATTTATTGTAGAGAGGTCTCATCAAGTTGCCCAGGCTGGTCTCAAACTCCCAGGCTCAGGCAGTTCTCTTGCCTCGGCCTCCCAAAGTGCTGGGATTACAGACTGAGCCACTATGCCAGCCTATTTTTTGTTTTTTTAGAAAACAGCAAGCCAGGCTCGGTGGCTCAGCCTGTAATCCCGCGCCTTTGGGAGGCTGAGG
>NW_007101249.1:0-332 GCF_000164805.1 Carlito syrichta | reverse complement strand
TGGTACTCTGTTCTTTGTTTCTGTGATAGATCACTGAGTATTATAGACTCTAAATTCATCTGAGTTGCTGCAATGTCCATTTGCTTGTCCTTCTTTATGGCTGTGCAGTATTCCATCGTGTATACGTACCACATTTTTAAAATCCTGTCCTGTCTCCACGTGCAGCATGGTTGGTTTCATGTTTTTGCTATTAGAAATAGTACAACAATAAACATGTGTGTGCAAGTATCTTTTTGTAAAATGATTTGAGTTCCTCCAGGTATATTCCCAGTAGAGGGATTGCTGGGTCATATGGAAGGTCAATTTCTAGTTCTTTTAGAAATCACCACACT
>NW_007101248.1:0-317 GCF_000164805.1 Carlito syrichta | reverse complement strand
CGAGGCTGCGGTGGCCGGGAGTGGCCACTGCACTCCAGTCTGGGCAACAGAGTGAGACTCCAACTCAAAAAAAAAACTGTTTTGGGCAGTGGAAAAAACATCTCAATAGATGTATTGCATCAAACTGAGAGTACTTTGAATGTGACTGAAGTTTACGCATGTAGTAATAAATACACAATTCTTAAAAAATAAATTCTGCTTTTTGCCCCCCCTCCGCATATTGACAACAGCTAATACATACTACTTACTGTGTGCCATGTACCTTTCTTCTTTTTTTTTTTTTTTGAGTTGGAGTCTCACTCTATTGCCCAGACTGG
>NW_007101247.1:0-330 GCF_000164805.1 Carlito syrichta | reverse complement strand
TTTAGGTAAATTATTATGTGTCTGGGAGTTGATCTTCTCATTTGTTGTCTTGCAGGGGTTCTCTGAGTCTCTTGTGTTTGAATTTTTTCATCACTGATGAGATGAGGGAAGTTTTCTTGAATGATTTTATGAAATGTTTGTTGCAGTGTGGCCTCTGTTTCTCTCTCTGCCTCAGGGAGGCCAATTACTCTTAGGCTTGGTCTCTTGAAGCAACCATTCATCTCTTGAAGGTTTTGTTCTGTCTTGTTGAGCTTCTTTTCTTTTATTTGACAGTTTGGGTTAGTTCTGTGTTTGGTCTTCGAGCTCTGAGATTCTTTCTTCTGCTTGGCT
>NW_007101246.1:0-322 GCF_000164805.1 Carlito syrichta | reverse complement strand
ACCAAAATAAAAGCCAAAATCCAGGACATAGAAGACAAAAAGATAATACAAAAAAATCAGTGAAACAAAAAGCTGGTTCTTCGGAGGGATAAACATGATTGATGGTCCTCTAGCTAGACTGACCAAGAAAAAGAGAGAAAAATCCCGAATAAACACAATCAGAAACACAAAGGATGAAGTCACATCTGATCATGAAGAAATACAAAAGATCATTGGAGACTACTACGTACACTTGTATAGAAACAAACTTGAAAACCTTTCAGAAATGGAGGACTTTCTGTCATCACACAACCTGCCTAGGTTGAAACAAGAAGAAATTGAG
>NW_007101245.1:0-343 GCF_000164805.1 Carlito syrichta | reverse complement strand
AGCCGGGCATGGTAGTGCATGCCTGTAATTCTGGCTACTTGGAAGGCTGAGGTGGAAGGATCGCCGGAGCCCAGCAGGCGAGGCTGCGGCAGCTGGGAGGGGCCACTGCACTCCAGTCTGGGTGACTGAGTGAGACTCCAACTCAAACAAAAAAGAAAAAGAAGAAAGAGAGAAAAAGAAAGAGAGGGAGGGAGGGAGAGAGGGAGGGAAGGAGGGAAGGGGGAGAAAGAAATAAGAAAAACAACAACAACAATAATAAAAGCATTGAGGAGTCTGTAGTTGTTTTAGTCAGAGTACTCCAGAGAAGCAGTACCAATTGTTTTGTGTGTGTGTGTGTGTGTGT
>NW_007101244.1:0-316 GCF_000164805.1 Carlito syrichta | reverse complement strand
CTAGAGTGCAGTGGCTGCTCCCGGCCACCACAGCCTCAACCTGCTGGGCTCCGGCGATCCGCCTCAGCCTTCCAAGTAGGCTACATTATATTCTAAAGTTCCCTCCTTTCGCCTCTCCGTCAGACTCCGTCCCAGTCCTAAAGGGCACATGTCAACCTCACATCCCGCTTATGCTTGAGGTTTTTTTTTGAGTTGGAGTCTTACTCCGTCACCCAGGCTGAACTACAATGGCATGCTCACGGCCACCACAGCCCCAACTTGCTGGCCTCCGGCGATCCTTCCGCCTCAGCCTTCCAAGTAGCTGGAACTACAGGCG
>NW_007101243.1:0-306 GCF_000164805.1 Carlito syrichta | reverse complement strand
TTTTTGAACAATAAATTTGTGAAATGAAATCCTCATATACAGGCAACTGCACTGACTTTTCCAAAGAAAGAACAAGGAATATGGCTGACATATTTTCTCAATCTCCAAAAAACTATAAGGCGTCGTCCTAAGATCCAAACAAGAACGAAGCTTTCACCACATGTATCTGTGATCAGGAGTACTCATGTACAGGCAATTGAATGGCTGTTGCTAAAAATTTGGAATCTGGGTTTTACGACTCCTCAGTCCTGAAAATCTACAGGGCATCTTCCTGACGGCTAAAGAAGAATCAGGGATTCGAGGCAT
>NW_007101242.1:0-403 GCF_000164805.1 Carlito syrichta | reverse complement strand
TGGGAAAGATTTTAATTCTCCCTCACTGATGAAGCTTAGCTTGGCTGGGTAGGTTATTCTCGGTTGAAACTGCTTATCTTTTAGAACTTTGAAGATAGGGTTTCTAGCTCTCCTAGTCTGGAGGGTTCCTGTAGATAAATCTGCTGCTATTCTAATTGGTCTTCCCAGGTATGTAGTCTGACCTTTTTCTCTTACAGCCTTTAGAATTTTTTCTTTTATATCTTTGTTTAGGTGAATTGTTATATGTCTGGGAGTTGGTCTTCTCATTTGTTTTCTTGCAGGGGTTCTCTGAATCTCTTGTGTTTGAATTTTTTCATCCTTGATGAGATGAGGGAAGTTTTCTTGAATTATTTCATGAAATGTTTGTTCCAGTGTGGCTTCTATTTCTCTCTCTGCCTCAGGA
>NW_007101241.1:0-437 GCF_000164805.1 Carlito syrichta | reverse complement strand
TCAGAAGAACAAAATATAAATATCAGTTTAGTATATTTTCACATCACTGGGAATCCTATAACAGGTTTATTTATTTTCTTACTAGTAATCCTTGTCCCTATGCTTAATAGCTTATCCTTCTGAAAACAGAGAATTGCTACAGAAGTTACTGGAGTCAAGGAGAGTCAGCACAAACATCTATACTACACTCAAATTTTTAAAGTCAGATATGCATGTTTCAGTCAGATTCTCTTTAGCTTTAAGTGAATAACACTTTGAGTCTTCTAAGACTGTTTATGTGCTTTATATATACTTTGTATCAATAGCTAGGCACAGCCCAGCTTTGTATAGCTCTGAATACAGATGTTCACCATTATTTCATGTGAAAATAAACTACTACTTCCACAGCCACAGGTACTGCTGCTTAGAATACCCCCAAAAATAAATGTAAGGAAGAT
>NW_007101240.1:0-311 GCF_000164805.1 Carlito syrichta | reverse complement strand
CCTGTAATCCCAGCACTTTGGGAGGCTGAGGCGAGAGGATTGCCTGAGCCCAGGGGTTCGCGACCAGCCTGGCAAGCGTAGCGAGACCTCGTCTCTACAATAAATCAAAAAATTAGTCGGGCATGGTAGCGCACACCTGTAGTTCCTGCTACTTGGAAGGCTTAGGCAGAAGGATCACCTGAGCCCAGGAGGTTGAGGCTGCAGTGAGCCATGATTGTGCCACTGCACTCCAGCCTGGGTAACAGAGTGAGACTACGCCAAAAAAAAAAGCTTAAAGCTTAATGTAAACTTCATTTCTCTGATTATAAGCT
>NW_007101239.1:0-419 GCF_000164805.1 Carlito syrichta | reverse complement strand
CCTCATCTGTACAATAAATCAAAAAATTAGCCAGGCGTGGTAGCATGCGCCTGTGGTTCCAGCTACTTGGAAGGCTGAGGCGGAAGGATCACCGGAGCCCAGCAGGTTGAGCCCAGCAGGTCGAGCCCAGCAGTGGCTGCTCCCAGCCACTGCAAAACAGTCTGGGCAAAAGAGTGAGACTCCAACTCAAAAAAAAAAAACCATATATGCTGAGGATTCACCTCTCTCCTCACTCCCTTACTCCCACCACACACATTTACTTTTTCTGTTTTCCAGTTTTCTTACTGTAATTATAGTAAGAAGTGTGATATAATTGTACCACAATTTTGACTGGACTGTATTCAAGGTTTGCATTAGAGATTTTTATTTTTTTTTTTTGAGTTGGAGTCTCACTCTGTCACCCAGACTGGAGTGCAGTG
>NW_007101238.1:0-330 GCF_000164805.1 Carlito syrichta | reverse complement strand
GCGCGTGCCTGTAGTTCCAGCTACTTGGAAGGCTGAGGCGGAAGGATCGCCGGATCCCAGTAGGCTGAGGCTGCAATGGCCAGGAGTATGCCACCGCACTCGTCTGGGAGACAGAGTGAGACTCCAACTCAAAAAAAAAAAAAAGAAAATAGGCACATTGTAGAATATTGTGTACCTCTCTTTTCTTACCTAAGGCATGTCTTTTGAGATTTTACTGTTTATTTTTATTACTTTTATTTTTTGTTTATTTATTTATTTATTTTGAGTTGGAGTCTCACTCTGTCACCCAGACTGGAGTGCAGTGGCCGCTCCCGGCCACCGCAGCCTCGA